>NW_007252049.1:11834-80837 GCF_000164805.1 Carlito syrichta
AAAAAAAAAAAAAAAAAGAAAATGCAAATCAAAACCACAATAAGATATCACCTCACCTGTTAGAATATTTATTATAAAAGAGATATGATATAACAAATGTTGGTGGGTATGTGGATAAAAGAGAGCCCTGTACACTATTGGTGGGAATGTAGATTGGTATGGTCATTATGGAAAATATAATTTTTAAAGGAAGTTTCCTTTAAAAAACTGAAAATAGAACTACCATATGATCCAGCAATCCCATTTCTAAGTATATATTCAAAGAAAATAACTCATTCTCAAAGAGAAATCTATACTCCCATGTTTATCGCAGCATTATTCACCTTAGCCCAGATGAGAAAACAACCTAAGTGTCTGTTGATAGATGAAGTATGGTGTGTGTGTATAAATATGAGGGAGAACCAGAAAAAAATCCAGAATCGTTTTTTTGGAGGGCAGTCCCCTTGTAGTGCAGGCTTCCCCTGCTAGTTAAGTGTTCTGAGAAATCATTGGCATTCGTGTACCAGTTAGCGTTGCTGTAAGAGTCTGCGTTTGGCTTCTATTAATTTTTTGAGGGAGGAGGGAGATTCTTTCAATATGTTTGCCCATTTCATGATCGGTAATTAAGAGCACACATGCCTACACCACACTGGGTATTCAGTCATTTTTGACTAAAACTGGCATGACCCCCGTGCCCTACTCTCCCTATTCCCTGATCTTGCCCCAAGAGACTTGTTTTGTTTTGTTTCCCCAGATGAAAAAAGTTCTCAAAGGAAAATGTTTTGCAGTATGGCCGATGTGAAGCAAAAAACAGCAGAAGCCCTAAAAGGCATCAAAATTGACAAGTTCAAAACTGTTTTGAGCAGTGGAAAAAGTGTCTTGATAAGTGTATTGCATCAGACAAAGAGTACTTTGAAGTTTACACATGTAGGAATAAATATACAATTTTTTATAAATAAATTCTAGTTTTGAGGCTCTCCCATATATGTGTGAATATATATGTGGGTATGCACACACATACAGGCACAATGGGAAATATTCCACTTATTCAGTCATAAAAATGAAGGAAACCCTGCCATTGTGACAAATTGAAGGATATTATGCTAAGTAAAATAAGCCAAGCCGGGCTCAGTGGCTCAGCCTGTAATCCCGCACTTTGGGAGGCTGAGGTGAGTGGATTGCCTGAGCCCGCGGGTTTGAGACCTGCCTGGGCAACTTGGCGAGACCTCATCTCTACAATAAATCAAGAAATTAGCCAGGCATGGTAGCACGCGCCTGTAGTTCCAGCTACTTGGAAGGCTGAGGTGGAAGGATCGCAGGAGCGCAGCAGGTCGAGGCTGCGGTGGCCAGGAGCAGCCACTGCACTCCATTCTGGGTGACACAGTGAGACTCCAACTCAAAAAATAAAAAATAAAATAAAATAAGCCAGACCCAGAAAGATAAATATTGCATGATCTCACTTCCATGAGGAATTTTAAAAAGTTAATGGTGGTTACAAGAGGCTGAAGAAGGGCAGGATGATGAAATATTGGTCAAAGTATGCAAGCTTTTACTTATAAGATCAGTACATTCTGGGCATCTAAAGTACAACATGATGGCTATGGTTATAGTACTATATCAAATACTTGAAGTTTGTTAATAAAATAGATTTTTGGGTTCAAGACCCGCCTGGGCAACTGGCAAAGCCTCATATCTCTACAATAAATAAAAAAATCAGCTGGGTGTGGTAGCACGTGCCTATAATTCCAGCTACTCAGAAGGCTGAGGCGGAAGGATCGCTGGAGCCCAGCAGGTCAAGGCTGCGGTGCCCAGGAGTGGCCACTGCACTCCAGTCTGGGCACCAAAGTGAGACTCCAACTCAAAAAAAAAAAAGATTTTAAATATTCTCATTTAAAAAACATATGTGAGGTGATGGATAGGTTAATTAGCTGATTTGTAGTAACCATTTCACAATGCATGTATATATCAAAACATCCACTGTAAATAGTAATTATATTCTATTTTTATTTGTCAATTAGACCTCAAAAGAACTGGAAAATAAATAGATTATTTTTTACAAATAAATTAAAATGTTAATAACTTTCCTTTTCATTTTGCTTGAGAGGAAGGGAAAGATCAAGAACACGGTTCCCTTTATTTCACCTTATCAGCCTAATTACTTATGCCACTGAGTCCTCAGGTCCTAGATATTATAGAACTTTGGGTAGAAAAAAATGCACACTTGTGGTTTATAGGAGCAAGAATAAATAGTAGATGTATTGTGATGGGCCAAGACAATATTTGTTCTTAATTAATTAGTAGAACCCATTTAAAAACCAGGAGTTTCTCATAGAAATTTAAATTTCTAAGTTCTCAAAAATGGAAAGATCTGGCAGCATCAGGCCTACATCCCTACTTGATTTCCTCTGAAAAGGGGACTGAGACTAGGACTTTGGTGTAGGTAGCTTATGTGGAAGTTGATCCCAGAAATCAGTAGTAAAGGAACAGGAGAATGAAACAGACAAAGAGGAAGAGCTGACAAGGGTGTAATTACAGCTATAAGCAACAGATGCTTATTGGATACAAGCAAAATGCTTTTCAGAATTAATGACCTGAAAGACAAGAGGCTACAACATTTATGTACCAGTAGCCATCTGCCCTGGAGACATTAACTTCCTTAAACTTTTGCACACTTTTGTAAATTGAGCCAGGTTTGTTCATAGACTGACTGGGCTTCCATACTGGAGATGGGCCTATGGTTAAAAAGAGAATGATATGTAGCACAAGTGTGAGGTGAGATGTCCTTGGTGAGTCAGAATTGTTCACTATGATTGCAGCTGAAATCACAAGTGGAACATGGAGATACGACAGAGCATCAAAAAGCGACTGTTACAGTCCACCCCTTGAATTCGTCAGTGCCTTAGCTAATAACTGTAGTTTCTCCTAGTATGTGATATTGCATCTTGGCTGGGAGATGGGATGTTTTTTAGGCTACCACTTAGCCTTTCTACTTGAATGGCTTATTCCTTAGGTGAGGAACTGATGTGAGAGTTACAGCAACAGTTTAGTATATTCATTCCACATCTATCCTCAGAGATTGAATTAGAAATATGGTCCCACCATGTACACTGTAAGATGGATTTGGGTCAGAATTTCTTACTGTATGATCTCTGACTTCATATACCCTTGTTTATTAGTTAATTACCATAGCTCTAGTTAAATACTGGGTAAATATTTTCTCTATTTACACTAATAAATTGCTACCAGTACTTTTGGGAAGATGAAGAGAATATTTATTGAATAAACAAACAAAATGTCACTATGGTAGCATGTCAAGGCCTTTCTTCAAGAGGAACCAGCCTCTATTCGTCCAATAGGCTCCGAATCTGATAACTGATTCACATCTGGATGTTGAGTAAGAAATTGCAATTTTCTATTGCTGTAGTTGATGTCAGCTTCTGCTGATCAATTCTTCATTATTACTTATTACACAAGTCAAGCAGTACCCTACTCGGCTTCCCACTTATCTCGCCTCTAAGAACGTCATCATCTATCAGTCATCCTAACAAATCCCTGTACATCAACGAACTCTGTCATCTTAGCTTTGCTGCCAACTGTGGTCATTATGACCATCTTTCATATGATGTGAAGTTCCACCAGCTGGCTTCTCAATTCTAGAGCCCAGTTCCAAGGTTGTGCCTCCTGGCCTAAAGCAGTCAGACACCGTTGAGTTTTCCAGTCATGCTGGTGCCCCCTCACTAGTATGCTCCTAATTGTCCAGTGAAAAGCACAACCTCTAGCCCTCCTAGGGAAAGAGTTGATAGAAGGTACTCAGTAATACTCCAGTTCAACATTTTTACTTCTCTCAGCCTTATTACTCATTCCACAATGCTCTGTCATAACCAATTCACTTATTATAGTCCGTCATCATGCCTGGGTTTCCAGTAACCATTCCAGATGTTTGATAAGATCAACTCCAGATGTCCTTATCAGAATACTAAATTCGAAATCACAAGAGAGTGCTCTCACATTAACAAATTCACCCTTATATGGTTTTGTACTCTGTCTCACCTGGTCCAGATCCATCAAGGTCTTCTTTCTCACGCACTTCTCAGGTTTCTGCTGGTATGTATTAGCCAGATCTGAAACTCTTAGTGAATAAGCTTTACTTCTCGGTAACTGGATTATATTTACTAACTTTACCTTCGCTAAGGCCTATTACTGGTACAGAAGCAATGAAGAGAGGCAGAGGTGGATATTTTGGAATAAAGTATTATTTAAAGATATATCCATTCCAGGAACAGTCTTTTGGAAAGGGAAGACTGCTTTTCTCTAACAAGAGAAGGGGGGGCTGCATCTTCTGCCTAAAAGCATTTAGAAAAATGTGGGGGTTCAAGTTTTATAAACAGTTACCTAAATAACCCAAGACCATGGCTGAGGGTTTCATTCCTTCCTTGACATGGTCCTGACTTCAGTATAGGACATAAATTGAAGCTGTGCCTTCCATCTCCAGCCATAGGAGATCAGAGTGATTTGAAAGAGTCCATGGAGATGCTTTGCATTTTATAATATAAGGGTGAGTTAACAAGATTTCTGCTGAAATCATGAGGGTTCAATTTCACTCAAACCCCTGGCAAGCATACAGAATATCTTCTAGGATTGTCTACCAGAAAAATAAGAGGATATAGCATTTTTCCAGGAAGTTTCATCCCCATTGGTTGAAGGTTGTCCCCTTGGGGTGTTAACTTGCTCACATTTTTAGACTTCACTTGCATGCAAGTCAGTACATCCCACAACTTTTGGCAAAATTTTGAGGCAGAAAGATGGAATATTGTCATCACAAGATGACTAAGAGCTCCTGTGATTCTGGCCTCTATAACTGAAATAAGAACCGGTCCAAAAGGTTGCAACATGGCATCTCCTACATTGAAAACACCTTCTAATGTCTAGCTTTTCATGTGGTAATGGTTATCTGGAGACAAGGAGTGAGTGACAACCACCTTAGGGGAGCATATACTCTTTAAATTCTCATGGCCTCTGCCTAGCCAGCTTCATTAATTTAGAAAACGTAGACATTGAGCTTTTATATCCTGAGTTAGAATCGTCAGAGAACATAAAATATGGAAGGAACAAAAAAGATGACCTGAACCAATAATAACAGGTCTGTCAAGACATGATATTTAGATATCCTAGTTATTCTAGTCTTGATATACTTCCCCATTTACCTCTCTCTCTACATCAAGCCCCAGCTAGTTGTCTTATGAGAGAGAGTAAATGACTTCATGAAGCCCATAACTGTTTCTAGAAACAAATCTATATTCACCAACCCAGACTTCTGACTTGCCTCTAGAACAAATGTTCCCTGTTACTTTCATTGTGATATTTCACAGCCACTCAAACACAAAGCCATCCCAAAGTGAATCCTCTTTCCCACAAAATCTACATCTCCTCTAAACTTCTGTTAATTTTATATTTTTCTTTTTTTTCATATCCTGCTGCTCACATCTATTTTGGGTTTGATATTGACTTTTATCATCTTTCACTTCAATTGCTGCAATCATCTTATAAACTGGTCTTCCTTCCTGCCTTTAGTTTCTCTCTCCTCTAATCTATCTTCCATAACACTTCAAGGGTGATATTTATAAAAGGCAAAATGGAACAAGCCACCACACTTTCTAAAACCCAATGGTTTACTATCACATATAGCATGCAATTATTTGTTCCTTTAATAAATAAACATTGAGCATCTACCTATTTTTCTTGCCAGGTGATGTGTTTACAGTGGTAAACACAAACATGTATCCATATCATGGAACTTTTAAATGTCATGGAGTTTTTAAAAGCTTTATGCTCTTAAATGTGGTCCACTAGTGCCATCATGTTCTATTTTCTGCTCACATTCCAAAATTATTTCTTGAAACCCTTCCACCTCTGTCAAATCATTCTGGTCATATTGACTTGTAGTTCCCTGAAAAAACAAATTCCCTTGAGGAAAGGGGATGTTTTATTAGTTTGCCAGCATGTTCACTGAATGAACAAATGATTATAGACAGTCACAGGGTAAAATTGGGATGATCCAAGAAAGGTACCCAGGGCACAAAATATGAAGAGGCACTTCCTCTCAGAGTACACCCGAGGCGTTTTGTCCCCTCACACTGGGCTGGACTCTGGATGGCCTTCAGAAGTTGAAGAATACAGGGGTAGTGGGAGTGGTGAGCTGTTCATGGTGCCTGGCCTTTGTGCTCTGTCCAGTGTTCTGTCTAGAAACTTCACATTTCCAATTTTCTTTGACTTTGTCCAACCTCAGTTTTCCATAGATCTCTGTTTGAGGATCAAAATGGCTCAGGTATGTGGCACACCACGGGGTCCAGGCAGCACTCCAAAACGCGCCAACAAGACCAGACAGAATATGTCTCTGCCATTTGGTTTCTGCAAAGCAGGTGCTGTGCATTCTCTTGTGCCTAGAGATGCCTGAAAATGCCCACTCCCAACCATGTAGGTCCATTACTTTTAAAAAGTGCTCTTCAGATTGTCTCTATAAATAGCATGCAGGAATTTTCAAATGTCTCTGGGATGTCTTTCAATCCTGAGAGCTAGCAGTGTTTTAAAGAGTTATTCTAAGTCTACCCAAAACTACTGGCCTTATTAACAAGTCAAAACCTCAGTAAATAATCTAGTCTCTATTCATGTTGCCAAAAATCTGGATAGGCTAAAATTTTTTCCACTGAATTTTATGCTATATAACACCATCTTTATCTGCAATACAGACCTAAATTAAAGGGAGAAGTATGGGTCCCTCTATAACAACCTGCATTAAGCAGAGGTTTGGCTTGTTTTCTATTTATAAGACTTTGTGATTCTTTGAATGAACAAAATTTGTTAAATGGTTTATTGGTGTGGGTTGATCTTTCACATTTCTCCTGTAGTACATACACAGACTTGGTTTTATGGGAAATTTTATGTAGTAGTTTCATGGAATCCTAAATGACAGACTTGAAATTGGAACTTACCTAGTCTAAATTATTTTAACAAATGAAGAAACTGAGGTTAAACTAGGAGTATTTTCTTGATCAAGTTCATACAATTAGATGGTCACAGAGTTAGGATCAGATTTAAGTTTTCCAGCTGCAAAGTAAACATTCTCTCTTCCATCATCCCACATGAAAATGTATCCTTCCCACAAGTCCTGGTCACCTGCTATTGAAACTATTAAAGAGAATACATAAAGGGAAATAAGATAGAAATAAATAATAATAATGCCTATCTATGTCCTAGACACTGTGCTTTAAACAATGACTCAATGAAGTAGATATGACTCTTATTCTGTTTTATTGTTTGCTGTTATTTCTTATTGCTATTGTTGTTGTTATCATTGTTATCACACTCCTTTTATGATGAAGAAGTTAAGATGTAGAGAGTTTAGGTAACTTCCCAAGATCACAGTGATAGCATCTAAATAGGAATTTGGTTTTAGATTTGGCCCCAAAATATGTGGCCTCTTCACCTACAAACTGTTCTGCCTTCCTATTTTCTTCTTTAGCTTGCTTCCTTTGAAAACATTTGGCTTTATGTTTATCTGCATGAAAAGCACTAAATCTCGGGTGATGGCAGGGTTTTATATTTCTAACCAGATGCAGCTGTGCAGAGCAACATACGAAGAAAATCACAACACAGAGAGTGAACGTAACAAGGAAGTTGTCTTATTATCTTTTTTTTTTTTTTGAGTTGGCATCTCACTCTGTCGCCCAGACAGGAGTGCAATGGCCACTCCGGGCCACCACAGCCTCGACCTGCTGGGCTCCGGCAATCCTTCCACCTCAGCCTTCCAAGTAGCTGGAACTACAGGCGCCCGCTACCACGCCCGGCTAATTTTTTGATTTATTGTAGGTCTCGCCAAGTTGCCCAGGCGGGTCTCGAACCCACGGGCTCAGACAGTCCACTCACCTCGGCCTCCCAAAGGCACGGGATTACAGGCTGAGTCACCAATTATATAAGCTCAGTAGAATTTAGACGAATAGTATCTACATCATGATGTTTGAAACAGTGTCTGCTATTATTACTGTTATTATAATTAACAAAACTAATAAACACGTATCAAATGTCTATTATATGCCAGTTTAGTTTAGACCAGACATCACATAATCCTCAAAACAACCTTACAATATAGGTACTAGTAATGTTATTTTATGGATGAAGAAACTGAGGTCCAGAGAATGTAGATCATTAGTCCATCTTTTAATGTAATTTTGGCTGACTTTGATGCTTTCAGGACTTGGCCTGCTTCAAATGGCAAACCACATTCCAGTGGGGCTGTGTCCCATATTTTGCTCACTCTGCCAGGGCAGCAAGTGTCTGACTTATTTAGTTTTATTTTTGTTTCAATGCATTTCAGTGTATATTGTGATAGCTGCTCAGCAGAACTGGAGGCTTACACATTGCCAAGCACATCCTTCATTATCCACTGCTGTGTGTGCTCATGTTGTTCCCTTGTCCTGGAAAGCCCTTCCTTTCAACTCCAAATACTCACATCTCAACAATCAAGGCTCAAGTGGCAGCTTCTCCATGTCATTCTCCTTGACATCTTCTCAGAAACATAGTTTCTACTTCCTTTTAACTCACATAGACTCTCAGTTAAATAACTCATTGCTTTATTCACTTACTAATTCATTCATAGGCAAGAGGGGATCATCTCCTTACCAGACATTGTACTTAAAAGTTAAGTTGGTTTTAAAAACTGTGACTTATTGAAATATCTTATGGTGTTTCTTACATTCTATTTGTCTTGTTTATTCTTTTTCAATTTGCTTCCATTTTACTACATGCCAAATTCTTTAAGGACAAAATCATATTTCATTTATCTTTATATTCAGAGATACAATGCCAAACAACCATCTAATAAAAATTCTCAGAAGAAAATATTGTTTGAAGAAAATGAGAATGTTGATAAATTTTACAATTTACAAAAAATTACAAAATTATTATTATTATTATTATTTTTAGTTGGAGTCCCACTCTGTTGCCCAGACTGGAGTGCAGTGGCTGCTTCCGGCCACTGCAGCCTCGACCTGCTGGGTTCCGGCGATCTTTCTGCCTCAGCCTTCCAAGTAACTGGAACTACAGGTGCATGCTACCATGCCCGGCTAATTTTTTGATTTATTGTAGAGATGAGGTCTCGCCAAGTTGCCCAGGCAGGTCTCGAACCCGCGGGCTCAGGCAATCCACTCACCTCGGCCTCCCAAAGCGTGTGATTACAGGCTGAGCCACCGAGCCCAGCCAAAATTATTATTTTTAATAACAATTGGTCTAATCACATACAAAGTAACTCAGCAATGACATCATTAACCAAAAAAAAAAAAAAAAAAAGACCTAGAAGTAAAAGAAGAGCAACACTCTGCATTTCCTTTGCTTTTGCTTTTGCTTTTCTTTTTTCAAAATGTTTTGTTTTATGTTTGTCTACATGACTTGCCCCAAATCTCTAGAGAAAGTTCATGTTATGTAAATTGGTTCTGGAGGTAAATTACGAACAAAAGTTAGACTTACAAACAATTGAAGAAGTCCATCACACTGTGGGATCCACTGAAATTCTGCTTCCTCTCTGGGGCCTTGCTCTGCAAAGAAGTCAGCAGTTGAACCTATTCCTGACTTCTCTTTAGTTCCTAGAACCTGGGACACCTGGCTTTGTGTGAGTCTTTGTTTTTGTTTCTTTTAATATGACCATGTGGTTCTCTGGCACCAGGCAGGCTCTTCCACTCAGTTGGTAACTCTACTTTCTGCCATCTGTGAGCTCACCACCTGCAACTCGAATCTATAAAACTCAGTGGGGTGAAGTTCTGGTTTTTGTAATTATTGCTGAAGTATTTTTTTCCTCTTTTAAAAAATGTGCTTTGTAATTTTATAGAGTCCTCAGCCATGTGCAAGGTAAACAGCAACTAGGAAATAAACTTCTAAACCTTCAGGTGGCCATTGTGCTATCTTAGGGAAGGGTGGTGTTGACTCACGGATGTTGAATGTTGATTCCATTTTCTATACTAGAGCACCCTGAAATCCACAGTCTCAAGCTCTTGGGAAAAATCTTTCTGACCATACAACTTATCCACAGGATGAACATTCAGCTCACTTCCAGCCTTTGGAGTTGACTATTTCCAAATATGTTTTACAAAATTCTATACTTTTTCTCCCGCAGTTGGTAGCTATGGTGGTATTTGTGTGTATGGATGGGGAAGGACTCTCCTTATGGCAGTCACTAAATTGGCTATGCACATCTGAACATCCTCTGTGTTCACCAAATTAAAACCTCCAAAGGAAAAAGATAAGAGAAAGAACTCAGAGGGCAAAACATTTCTGAGATACCAAGGAAGTCTGCCAGAGTTCAATTTCAGCGAATTATGTTTGGTTTTGTTGGTATAAGTCTTTCTATATTTTTTAAATCACCAGCAAAAGAGTCTGAAAATCAACTGGTAAAAAGATTTCCAAAAGCTGATCAGTTTGTTGAATTTATCTTCCCTCAATGACCTAGGAAAATATGGCTCAAAGAAGCCCTTCCCCCTTCCACTGAAAAATCTGCATATAAATAAAACATCTGTAAATTGCCTGCCTGATTCTTTGCCCCACTGGAGCCACAAAGCTGCGTTGTTATGGAAATACAGCAGGATGGGGGTCACAATGCACTTTCTGTCTTTATTTTAATCTTCTCTGTTATAGAAAGCTCTCTGATGCAAGGCCACTATATTTACTCTCATTTTATAGACTATCATTATAGTAACATTTTTATTCTGCCTGAAGGACTCAAAGGCCATGGTGAATGGGTTCCTATCTAGGGAGAAAACCAGCCTTATTGAACGGTGTCTTGTGTAGATTCTAGATGTGATTATCTCCTCCATTCTGATAAGAGCAACCACATGGCTCCATCTTTACAGCAATGTTTTTTCTCTGTGCTTAGGGATATGGGGGACTGCTGTACAGAAAGGAAATCTCCATGGTACTTTGATTTTGCATGGAAAATGTGGAGAATCCAGGACAACCCCCAGATTGAAATTTGGTTGCCCTAGCTGAAAACACTTAGGAAATCAAACTGGTATGCTGTAATCGGTAAAATAAGAAGAAGAAGGTGCATGTGTAAAGTCAGGGAAGAACATACTGTGTGAGCTAATAAGCAGTGCTGTGGCGACCTAAAACATGACCCCAGCTTCCCCATTGTAATAAAATAATTTCTTTGGGTTGGGATACATTTTTTCCTTTACAATATCCCTATTTTACAGTAAATATTTGTTGATCCCATTTTATATATCTAGCCATACAGATTTCCTATGGAATAATTAGCATGGAGCTTAGCTTTCAATTCTGTGGGTTTGCGTCCTGACTTGTCATGTTGTTTCTATGCAAACTTTTCTTTCTTTATTATAGGAAACTAATAATAATACCAAAGTTGAACATTATTATAAGGATTATACCCCTAGGATGAGCATAAGTATCTATAGACCTGAGTTAGAATCCTTGCTTATCTGTTTGAAATTGAATGTTATTTAATCTTTTTGAGACTTGTGTCTTGCCCTGTGAAATGAAAGCAAACTAATGTATGTAAAGTTCATATCTTGGTATGCATCACATTAGTTTAGAAAGTGTAGGGGGCTACAGCAAAAGCTATGCAAAGTCATTTATTTCCAGATGCTAATTAGAACAGATAGGAATCGGAGGCAGAGAGATTCCAGTTCTGGGCAAGAAGAACAAAGCACAGTTCACCCTGTAGTAGTCCAGCAAATGCAACTGAAAACCTGAATAGAATGCATAGAACAAGTATCTGAGTACTCTGAAAATCAACAGTAGCAGGTATGTTGGAGAAAAAAAAGAACTCAAACAATAAGCTTCCTAATGGAAAGCTTTCTGAGATTTTGTTCCTTCTGATTCTCCAGGCCTGAACTCAATCACAGCCCAAATTTTGTAACTTCACACAAGGTTTGAACAGAAAGAGCTTCAAGAGAAGCCATTAATTTCTAGTTCAAAGAGTATGAGGACACCTATAGAACAGGGAAACTGGGGTAAATCTTCTGATGTGTTTGTGTGTGTGCACCATGCACGCGTGTTTCTTTCTTTTTCATTCCAGCCCCCAGGCAATCCCCACTCCCAAAGCTGTAATCCCACAGTGACTAGGAGGCAGCTAAGGAAGGGTAGGCAGAAATCATGGCAGTTGACAGTCGACATCTAAAACTCTGGGAGAAGGAAAGCCTTCTCTCTGTATCGTCATCTTGTTAGGTCAAAATCTCAGTGGGGTCTCCAAAATGTTAGATCAGACCAGGGAGTCTGCAATCCAGTGCCACGCGAAAGACGCAAAGAATTGCACAGAAGTTAGATTGGAAAATATAGTTTATGTAGAAAGTAAATTAGAGAGAGAAAGAGAGATTCATCTCTCCAAGGTAGGGGAGAGGGCCAAAGCTTAGGAAGACATGGCAGCCATAGCTCAAAGAGCCGCATGACCAGACCAGAACTTAGCAAAGCAATGGCAAAATGACTACTTGAAGTTGAATACTTTTAAACCTTCCCTTTGATGCAGACAGGTTTTTAAGGTGATTGGGTGGTGGTCTTTTTCACGTTGTCACAAAGGGGACAGGTAAACACTGGTATTGACATCAGGTGACGGACAGCAGGCAGATGGGTAGGTCAGTCACATGACTGTTGCCATGTTATGGGGTCTGTTTGTGTCATGAAGGTCATGAAGGACTGGTTAGGTTAACTTATTTAGTCAAATACTTGGAATAGAAAAAGCTAATCAGTATAAAACAAGTGGGGGGAGGGGTTGTAAAACAATTATCAATAGCTATCACTAAGAAATGGTTCTGTCCTTGATTAGAGCGCAAGCAAGGTAATAATATGAGAATTTGACAGAACTGGCCAATGTTTAAATGACTGCTCTTTGGGTATATCTATTTCATCTCGGTCCTTTCATATCTGCACAAGATAGGGGAAATCACTATTGCTTTCAGTCTCTCACTATCTGACACAGGTGAACTTCAGAATTGAAGCTCAGCCTGAAAGGCCAAGTGGGTTCTTGGCTTCATCCAGGAAAGAATTCAAGTGTGAGCCCTAAGTTAGAAATGAAAGGTAAATTTATTATAGAAATAGAAAAATAGAAAGATGGCTATTCCATAGGTAGCCCACGTGGACTGTGACTAGTTGTATTTATGACTTTTTCTTGATTATATGCTAAGCAAAGGGTGGATTATTCATAGATCTTCTGGGAGAGGGGTGGGAGTCCCCAGAATCAAGGATTCCTCCCCTTTTTAAATCATATAGGGTAACTTAGGAGTTACCATGGTACTTGTGAACTGCCAAGGCACTGGTTGGAGTGTCTTAGCATGCTAAAAGTTTACTTTCAACAGTATCCTGGTCTTAGTCTCATCTGACTTTGTCATCTCACCACATCCTGTCTTTTCAATTAGGTCCAGGCCCTTTGACCTTTGTTTTAGAAAACTAGCTATAGAGGAAACTTTGAGCCGGTTGTAGGCTATACAAAAATTCACAAACTTTAGTATTTTGGTTACTTTGAGTATTTTTTAGTAGCAGATTATTTGCAATATCTTATTAGGTTATTGAAACCTTGAAATAAATGTTTGCAGCCATTTCAGCAGGCCCTGAATCAATGTGGCATCACTACCACTGTTCTTGCAGTTTACTCTATCACTACACCCTGTTGGTATTAAGTGGAGAATAAAGCAGACAAGACACTAGTCCTCACGGAGCTCTGAGTCTAGTGAATCTAAAAAGACATCTGCATGAGTCATGATTAAGGGAAGACAAGATTAGGGGGTACAGAGGGAAAGGTAGAAGCTCATGCTTCCGGGAGATCATTTGTATGTGGATGGAAAAATTGGTCAAGTCTCTTTTCAGTTGCAAATTACAGAAGCACAGCTCAAATTGTCTTATGAATTGGAGTGCTATCATTGGTTCATGCAATTGAAAGGCAAGAGCTGTAGAGGAGAACTAAGTATATTTCATTGGCTATCTGATTCCATCTCTCCACTCTGCTTTCCTCTGTGTGACTATTCTCAGGCTGTCTCATTCCACATGGTGGCAAGATGGCCACCATGATCAGCAACCTCGTAGTGAACTCCGACCAGTTGAGAACCTGAAAGAAAGAGAACTTTCCTTTTTCAACTTTTTTAGGAATCACAGAACTAACTTTTATCGTCTCAGATTGGCCCCTAAATTGTGTGATCATCTCTAGTCTGGAATAATTCCAAAAACATGGAATTAACGATGGGTTGAGTGGCCAAGACAAGATCATATGTCCATTAAGAAAGCCAGAGACTGGGGTCATTAAAATTTGAACTAAGAGTAGAAAAGGATACATTTTTTTTTTTTTACTCAAATGGAGCTACTGTATTTGAATGAAGAGGGAATGACTAATGGTAGGCAAAGCAATGAAAATATAAGTCTCCTAGAATGGGGTGCTATGGAAAGTGAGGTCAACCTACTTAAGATCCATTAGAAAGATTCCAAAAAAGACTCTTTCTTGAGAAACTTCTAATTCAAAGGTTTACCCTCCATGGGTACTCATATTATGAAGGCTTTTCATTCTCACATGTATCTCACTTAAGACACTGGATCTTTACTGTTGTGTCTCAAAACTTCAAAATTAAGACCTTTTGTGGGTGATTGGTAAAGAAAGCCTTGTCCAGGAAAAAGACTCACGAACTTGGAGACAACTGATTTACATATGACTCCTGAGTATCCCTCCTTTCATAACTCTCTCAGCCCCCATCTCTCAGCCCCCAAAAATGCAATTGGTATGAGAATCAGATGAGAGCTGTGTTTCATGTAAGATTCTAGAGAAAGACGTGATTGTTGTCGGTGTCTTATAAGTTGACCTAGCATTATCAGCTTTACTGCATCAGCTTTTCTCATCCTCTTTGGTATCCCAAAAGGCCTTGCACAAGCCTTTTAGGTTCTTTGTACTGGCACAGTAGGTTCTTCTTAATTGCTTATGAAGTGAGTAAATCAGTGAGCAAGTAAAGGAGGGAAGAAATAACTTTGGGCTAAGATTCCAATACAAATTCCTCAAAATGATATATTTTATCATTATCAAAATTTTTAACATCAATGAGCAAAGATAAAAGCCTCATTCTCTGATCGCTGGAAATATTGTGTGTAGTTCTAGGCAAACCTTTAAAAGACATAAAGAAGCTGGGGAAAGTGAGGAGGAGGACATCAAAAATGATCAAGGAGGTGGGGGACAGAGATGTCATTCAAGGATAGATCAAAATGGGCCACTTTGTTCTGGAAATATAAAGGCTGAGAAAGAAATGATCAAAGTCTCTGAAATCCTGGAGGGGAAGGATGGGGTGGGGAAGATTTCCCCTGCGCCCCCACCCAGTGTCCCTTAATGCCCACATCACAGACAGAATTTGGGGTCAACCAAATGTGGGCTTTCTCATGAGTTTCTCATGCAAATTGAGAACCATGGTTGAATGAGTCATTTTCAAATTCACTGTAGGAATGAGGTATTTGAGCAACTTAGACATCAGAAATTCTCTGAAGATAAGACTACAGAGGAGCTTGTTCTGATAGTAATTCATCTAAAAAGTTGGAGGTTTGGTAGAAGATCTGATGAAGAGAGCTTATCACTGAAGAAAAATGCATAGTATCCTAAAACAGTAGGTAGTCAGTGAACCAGCATGTCTGAAGTTTTAAAGGAAAAAGGAATTGGAGAGAAAACGTTATAAACTCCTTTTGGCTGAATTGCAGGCTTAACTTCTTTAGAGAATCTGTTGCTCCCATCAAGCTTGCTAGCACATGTCTCTGACTCATACTAAAGTAGTAAGAGCAGGGCTTTAACATCAGATTAAAGTTTAAGTACCGATTTCACAACTATATTAGTTAGGTGTCATTTTGTTGCAAGTGATAGACAATCTAACTCCAATTGACTTAAGCACAAAAATAATTTTTGATTCAAGTTCATGCAATTGTAAAGACTAGGCAGGGCTCACACAATCAAAATATCCCTCTCTCTCTCTCCTTTCTCTGTCTCTGTGTCTGTCTCTGTTTCTAATTCCCACCCTTAGCTAACCTCTACCTTCTTCTGTGTTTAGCCCATAGAAGTTCATGAATTGTTGCTGTGTTGCCTAACAATACCAACAAAATTAGAGCTCCTTTCCTGAATATCATGGGACCAACTAGGTCACATGTCTATCACTGTGGTCAACAGGAAAAAAAAATCACTGACTGGCCAGACCTGAGTCACAAGTTCACTCTTGGAGCTGAGTGAGTGTGACCATCCCCATTTGAATCATATGGATTGAGAGAGGAGACCCCTCAAAGGATGTCAAAGAGCCGTTAGCAGAAGAAGAAAATGAAAGCAAGTTGGGGAAAACAGCAGAGGTACATTTTAGTTGATAAGCATGCCCTCATCTTCTCTGAAAAGGATTTTGCCAAGTGCCTATATATGTCCCCCACATCATTGTCAGAATTGTGGAAGACGCCTTTCCCCAAGAAGAAGGAAGCACTCCTTCCCTGGAATTCTCTGAATTCTCTGAATTCCAGGGGCACACATTTTGGCAGAATACCTTCTCTCTTCCAGAAAGGTCATCAGACATGAGGACTGTATATCATGTTCCTCTTATACTGTGTGTCTAAAGCAGTGTCAGCTAGAACCAATCAGAACACACGATGTACACCTGGAAGACAAGCCTCTTTCTAAATAGGGAGGTGGAGTTCAGTTCAAACTAAGGATAGGCTTTACAACAAGCAGAGCTTTCCCAGCAAGTGTGAGGCAGGGACTGGACATATCTGATTAGGGTGACAATAGAGAGGACTTACGAATCCAATGAGTAATTAAACCGATTAATTTAAAGTTTTGTCTTAAGTTTGGTTTCATTGAAACACAGGCAGAAGACTTATTGGAGAGTGCTCTTGGGAGCTATACCTGTAAGAAAGTAAGGAAAGTTGGATTGACCAAAGGGAAAAGCTGACCCACCATGAGGCTTCAGTTGAGGGTGCGGTCAATCCTAAAAGAAATTCTGGAACCAGGTTGTATCTTCAAAGTGTTCCAAATTGAAACAAGGTGCTGGTATTTTGCATCAGTCAGTCATTGGCTGTGAGCTGCCCTATGGTTGGACAAAGTAGTTCCCCATTCTCAAGGGCAGCTTCCAGTGAGGGACACAGTAGTAATCCCACGCAGCTGACATTCCAGCAACTGGGGAATGGATATGTTGGCCTCAAAGAGGAGGTGTGGGTAGACTATCCAGTATTCATCACATGTTCCATCTGGACTAAGATTTTTGAGATGTCTTCTTGTTTTAAGCCTTGATGTGAATTATTTGGTATTCTCTATCTCTGACCTACTCATGCCAAATCTTAGTACCAGATGTAAGTGGAATCTGGTTGCATGATGAGTTGCTCAGATCAGAGTGGAAAAAATAAGAAAATAAATGGAAAAGGTGGACTCAATCACTTTCCCTGGATGAGTCATTTCTATTAAAAATAAATCCTCCCTATATGACTTAAATTCCTGTTAATGGCTCCCCCAGCCTTTCTAACAACCCCATCTCCCGTTGAACTGGTAAAACATAACCATCAGAACAACTTTTAAATATTGAGATGCTTTGATCCAAACAACAGCTTGATGGCTGTTAGAGGCATTGCCCAGTCAGAACGCCTAATGGTGGGTGTCCTCTAAGACCCAGTTGTGTGGTATGCTGGTAAACGTTCAGCAACAGGTTCCAGAGGGGCTGGGGGGTGGGGGGCAAAGAGAAGAGGTCATAGCATTCACATATTGCTGTGATGCTATATTATGGCCAATTTTAAGCTACCAATGTGACATCACTGAATATAGAGTTGGAAAAATGCACACACAATCATCTTTTGCAAACCCAGCAAGCCCAGGCTGGGATTAACTCCAAGACTGGGTTCCCAGAGAAAATGGTTGAAATGCTGTGGTATGATTTTGAAGGATGCTCAGATCTATGGCTGGAAAGACATTAGAAAATATTTGCATTGGGTAAAGATAAAGTAATAATTTGAGAGCTAACTTTTCTCAGCCCCAGCAGTATCTTCAGGCATTACAGTGATGAGTATACATGCAGATTAACTTAGCGGATACCTATTTAAGCTAACTTATTGTCCCTAAGACTTTGGCCCTGTCCTTAGATGAAGTCACATGGGCCTGCAGAAAGCACTTATTACTCTCTGTCAGCTCTCTGCCTCCCACTCTCTACTCTGAATTTAAGTTCTCTTTTCTAATCTCTTATCTTCTTATTTACACCTTATTACCTCATATCTCTTTCAGAATTTCTTTGCACTAGGGCTCAAACTTGCCTGTGTGTTAGACTCTCCATCACTTTATTTTCTTCTAGGTCTTTCAGGTTTTTTGTGGTTCCACACCCTGCTATCCTTAGGACCAGCCAGTGACTTCATTTATTCACTTAAAGGACCACTGAACTATACAGGAGGAAGTGTGGTTCAGCCCTGTATCCAGTACATGCCTAAAGAGCCTCGGGAAGGAGCAATACAGATGTCCTCTGTGATGTCATTTTCAGAAGACTGGGATAGTCATGAAGACACACCCTCCACACCCCCATCCCCAAATCCTTTTAATACCTTCCAACAAGAAACCCTTCTCCACTTCCCAATCCAAGTTGTTGTCACCTTCCTCAAGCCCCTGTCTCTGCCCACATGTCTCTTCTGCCCTTTGAGGAGAAAGAAGAACTGCGCTTCCTCCTTAGCTCACTTGTCCAGCAGCACAAGGCTTGGAATGTGTCCTTGGGCAGAGCTCGTCCTCCCAGATGCAGGGCTCTTGTGAACAGAAGTCATGCAGGCTCCCAGGAGAAAGGCCACTTTCGCTCATTCCCACGTCTGGCTCACCACTCAGCAACAGCAGACGGTGACCTTGGCGCTGGCCCCCAAGAACATCTTGGGATTACTCACTGCAGTTTTCCTCCACGGTACAGCCAGACAACTCTGCCTCTGGGTATTGTCTGAGTTCTTCCTGAGGGCCAGGAGAATAGCTAGGGTGGCTGAATTTCTGTTTTTCTCATCTTTGTTTATAACAACCTGAACTTGACTTAAACATCCAAAAACAAAAAACAAAAAAACTTGTCATCTCAGTCACAGGCAGTACTGGCATCAACACAGCTGTACTGGAGACTCGGAGTGAGTGTCCAGAGGAGGGGTTGTTCCCCACTCTGGAAGGACTCCAAAGGAGTAATATAGGAAGGATTGGGGAGAGGTAACATTACATGTTCCATCTAGCCTAAGATTTTTGAGATGCCTTCTTGTTTTAAGCCTTGATGTGAATTATTTGGCATTCTCTATCTCAGTACAGGGCTTCTTAGGGAAGACTGCAAACTAATGGCCTGCTTGCTGGATTCAACCCTTAGCTATGTTTGATCACCTTCAGTGTTTCTCTTTTTTTTTTTTTTATTTGAGTTGGAGTCTCACTCTGTCACCCAGACTGGAGTGCAGTGGCCGCTCCCGGCCACCGCAGCCTCGACCTGCTGGACTCCGGCGATCCTTCTGCCTCAGCCTTCTGAGTAGCCGGAATTACAGGCATGCGCTACCACGCCCAGCTGATTTTTTGATTTATTGTAGAGATGAGGTCTCGTTGCCCAGGTTGGTCTCGAACCCGTGGGCTCAGGCAATCCACTCACCTCAGCCTCCCAAAGGCGCGGGATTACAGGCTGAGCCACCAAGCCCAGCTGCAGTGTTTCTCTTTTAACCAAATTTCTAGTCAACATTTAAAAATCAAAAGATTGCACATAAATATCCAGTTTCTTCTTTTTCTTCTTCCTCTTGAAAGGTTCTATTTGGCAATGTTGCATGTGTATCCCTCATGGCAACTACAGTTGAGACAGAGACACAGCTTTCTGCTTTAGATGGGGCATGGGCTCTTGGTTTCACCACATCCCCATCTGGCCCACCTTACACATCTGCAAGTACTGTGTTTTATGTTTGCCACTTTTGCCCTGGATCTTAAATTGAGATTTTTGTGTCAAGCTTCTGTCCCCTCTTCTTTCCACACATCCACATTTTTTCCTTTTGTTCTCTCTGGGATTTCGTCCTGCTTCTCTACCCCACTGCCACCCGAGGTCAAAGTAGCCATTTTGTGGGCAGGCACAGTCAGCTGAAACTCTTCCCTGGACATCCTATCATTACTTCCAACAGTGTAGACAGAGTGGAACTCCCCATCTTCCACAACCAGCCCTGTCTTCCAATGCCATCATTATTCCAGACTCAAGCTTAAGAAACCATCCATCTTTTACCTTTCGCATCAAGTTAGTTATTCCCCCTGAGACTTGTTACTTCTGTCTCTCTTCAGTGTCTCCCACCTACCCACTACCTCTACCCACAGGCAAGCCCTCATGAGCTCTGGACTAGACTTGAGGCTTGGCCTCCCAACTGATCTGCTCAATATTGCTTCTCTCTTCTTCCCAAGCTACCCATTATGCCACTGATGACATAATCATTCTATAGCCATGGCGTGAGCCATATGACTTTCCAACTCGCAAGCTTTAAATGGTCAGTCACTAGGTATAGAATTATGTGGAACTCCTTAATAAATTATAAAAAGGCATTCAGGCCTCTTTATAGAAAATGAAGAGAACAAGCTAGAGAATCTGTCAGATTTGGCTTAAAATTCCAACTCCACCATCAGCCTCTTAGTTTTCTTTCTTTCTTTTTTTTAAATACATATTTTTTATTTTAAAATTGTGGGGTACAGTTAAGGGTTAGGTATACAAATATGCATTGTGCAGGTACCCTTGCTGATGAGGTGTGCCCCCTCCGTCCCCAGACAGATATTGACTACTGTTAATCCCACCTCCCTTCCCCTCCCTGCCCCCCCATAGTTTCCCGCCACTGTCAATCCTTTTCTTATAGTATTACGATAGTTGTTCAAGGTCCACTTGAGTGAGAACATGTGATACTCAGATCTTTGTTTCTGTGAGAGATCACTCAGTATTATAAACTCTAATTCCATCCAGGTTGCTGCGAAATTCATGATTTTGTTCTTTTTTATGACTGTTGGTGGGAGTGTAAACTAGTGCAACCTCTGTGGAAATCAGTGTGGTGATTCCTAAAAGCTCTAAAAATCGACCTTCCATATGATCCCGCAATCCCCCTACTGGGAATATACCCTGAAGAACTCAAATCATTCTATAAAAAAGATACCTGCACACGTATGTTTATCGCAGCATTGTTCACAATAGCAAGATCATGGAACCAACCATGCTGCCCATCAAAAGAGGATTGGATTTTTTAAAATGCGGTGCATATACACAATGGAATATTACACAGCCTCTTAGTTTTCATCTGTAAAATGGGAATACGAGGCCCTAAAGCTATTATGGCCCTTCACTTCTTCTATTCCTTTGATAATCCTGCCCATCTTCAAGACCCCAAATGCCATGTTGCACTGAAACGCTTTCTCTTTGGACTTCTCTTCTTCATATCCATTCTGTTATTGGAACAAAATATGTCTCTTTAGAGCAGATGTCACCAAACACTTTTTGTAAAGTATTTTAGGTTTTGTGAGCCATCCTCTCCATTCCATCTATGCAGTTCTGCTGCTGAAACACAAAAGAAGTCATAGACAGTATGTACACAAATGAGTGAGGTTGTGTACCAATAACACTTTATGGACACTAACATTTAAATCTTATATAATTTTCACTTGTCATAAAATACTATTCTTCTTCAACCATTTAGAAGCATAAAAACCATTGTTCGTTCACGGGCCATACAAAACAGGCAGGCTGTGGCCAGATTTGGCTCATTTTCCAGCCTCTGTCCTAGAGAATAATTGTTTGCAATTGTTCAGTTCCTTCTCCCTTCTGCCCCCCCTCCTCATCCTCCCTCTCCACCTTCTTTCCTTTTTTTCCTCTCTCTCTCTCTCTTCCTCTGCTACTAGGTTCTGAGCTCCTTGATGACAGGCATCATCCAAGCTCAGCACAAGAAACCCCTTCTCCAGAATCAGCTCACATGAGCTCTCTGCTTTAGGATACTGCAATCAACTTCAGATTAGTACTCACATCTTTGCCTTGCCATTACAGCTTGGGCAGATTCATAAGAAGCACAAATGCTAATAGAGGAAGCAGGTTTTTAGGGAAACTTATTTTCTCATTAACACTAGAAGTAGGAGAAAACATTGCCAAGTGTTTCGAGAGTTGGGGGGCGGTTGCTTTAAACCCTTCAGAAGACTCCAAAGTCGCGATGCCACACTTCTAAAATGCTGTCTAGCCCACAACCTGGAAAGTCTTTGTTATAGATCCTGCTCCCTTCAGCTCTCCCTGCAGCACTGAATGGGCAAAGATTGTCATCCTATTTTTACAGCTGGGGAATCACTGCTGAGAGAGGTTAAATAACTTTCTCAGAGGCTCAGCATGCCAAGGAGAGAAAGCAGGTTGTCTATGCAATTTTTCCTCTCCTAGGGCTAAAGAGTTAGAAGTTCATCCAAGACTGCAAGCAATTAAGTTGGGCTTCATTTGCTGAGTCTGGGGCAGACAGCCCATTCTGCTAGGGTGATGTTTGATCATAAATTCTTCTCTGCCCCAGGGCTATGTTTGGCATTCCCCTTGGTCTTCAGAACACAATCACAATACTCTCTGTGCCAGCTAAGAGTTTTTAAAAAATTATCAAACCACTGCATCACGATGAACTGCCATGATAGAAATAGATGGCTTTGGCCTTCCCAAGCATCGATCTTCCCCTTTCTGGTGATACCACCTCAGATTTCTTTTGGAGGAAAAATCTCTTCTTTAGGCTTAGTCCATTGGTTCATGAGGAGTCTCATCTTTCAGGTTTAAAAGAGATCCATGGCTCTCCATCCTGCCCAATTAGAATATTTCATCCTCCTGGGCCCAGGTATCAGTTCAGGCATAGAGAGGTGACTCCATCAGGTAAATCAGAGTCCAGGGGTTTTGTGGGAACTACTGACAAGGAGAAACACTATGCACTATGCACTATGGCTGCTTAGTGAGGAGGACATAAGGTCAGTGTTGCCAGGGATCACTTGGAGAAAAGGGTCTGCAGAGAGTGAGTGGAACACCAAGAGAGCAGAGCTGAAGGACGGAGAGAAGAGCAAGGGTTGAGGAAATCACCCGAGCCTCAGAACCCATTTGTACCGGTAGCTAAACTCTCCGCTTCTTGAACTAATAGGTTTCCTCTGGGTTCTTTGTTCAGTTCGAGTGAGGTATTGAGGCCCTTCCTTTTTCCTAAGCCCTGTTGCCATCATTTCACCCTCCCTGTTCATGACTTCCATACCTTGCTTTCACCCCTAAGAATACTTCCAAATGCAGCCTGGGCTTCAAGACTCAGGTCAGACACCATGAAGCATCTTCACACCATGGGTCCCACAAGGATCTGTCTCCCTATGAATCACCACATCATGACCACAGTGATTACATGGAGATGGACAGAGTTCAATAGATCCAGGACATCTGCAAATAGTGCAAGCAGGACTTAAGCATGGTTTTGATGGGGCACTGTTTTTTGTGACTAGTGTTTTTTGTACTGGTTATGTCTATTTTACCTCTGCTCCCACCACTTTCCTCTGTTTAAATTGCTACAAAACTAGATATAGGATACAGATTGAGGATACCTGGATTCTATTCTTCTTAGCCTATGACAATTTCATATATCCAGTTTTCTCATGGATATAAGATGATAACAATGAAAATACTAATGTCTTCACTTCCCCCATAATAATTATGAAAATACTAAAGTCATTCGTTAAAAGTAATATTAAATGAGCTAAAGTATATTATGTGCTTAGAACAGTGCCTAGCACATAGTAGGTATCTAATAAATGCTACCTATCTGTTCCTAATGTTCATATTACTATTAGCAGTACTGATACTACTTATTTACACAAATGTGATTATAAACATAAATCCAAAAACAGGCACTGTATGGCAGGAGTCCATATAAAGAGGTTCTCCTCATGACTTAGAACAGGCATGTCCAACCTGCAGCATGTGGGCACATGCAGCACCACAATGTGTTTTAACATCTTATTAAAACAAACATTTCTGCGAGCACCTTCAGAAGTCTTATTATATATACACATTAGCTATACTATATAGTTTACGTGTGGCCAAATGCCTCTTTACTTGAAGTCAAAAGGTTGGACATCCCGATCTAGAATATGCTCCCATTAACTTTTTTTAGGTGCTCTTCAAAATGAGACCACTAAATTTCAAAGAAATCAAGATGCTGAGACTAAAATTACCAGCCAGATTTTGCCAAAAATTGGAAGTCTGAGCTGATCCAAGAGGATCTAGGGGGAGGGAGCAGTCAGAAGACTATAGTAGGATATAAGACGTCAGAAGACTTAGCTGGGAGAAGGTCTGAGGGTGGCAGGGATGTGAAACAATGAGAAATAGTACCTTTTCTTGGTTTCATACTGACCTGATAGCCAACTATGGCCCTAGAAAATGTTATTAGAACTGCAGCACCAGTGGAGTTCAAATGCATTTTTAATATCTTCTAAATGCTTAATTTAGTTTTGCTGGAGATGTGTTTCATCATTCCCTCCTGCCCCTTAATTAAGCTAATGACTTTATTTCTTTTCTCCTTTCTGATCAGCTCATAACACATTTCCCAGGCTGGCCTCCCTCCTCAAGCCTGTCGTTTTTGATCTGGTTATTAGCTTCCAAACTCACATTGTTTTCCATGTGTTGGAATGTTACTGATGGAGACTGATCTATTCAGGAGACTCTGGGGCTGGGGGAACCTCAGCTGGCACAATCCCTCCCTCTCTTAGAACAAAATCCCTTACACGTGTCTACTACCTAGCAATTTACTGAACACTCACACACACATTATCTCAATTGATCCTCAAGAACAACCACTGAAGAAGGCATGATTAATCCCACCACTTTACAAATTTGGAGTCTGAAAGCTAGAGAACCTAATAACTGACCCAGGCCACACGGCATGAAAGTATAAGAGCCAAGCTTTCTTCTCACCTGCCAATACACTCTGCTGTTTATTCTGCACCACCCTGCTTACCCCACAAGTTTTCACTGAGCCCATTGTGCTTTTCTGGGCACCATAGGTGTGCACACAGTCGTGGTGCTTCCCCTAGGCAGTTGTAGACCATTCAGAACACCTCTCAAGGACCAGAGAAGAGTCATGCTCTGGCTGGGCATCATCATTCCATTTGTTCTCTATGGAGCATCCATACTTTAGAGAAATCCAAAGACTGCTCCATCTTTGATGGGTCCCTTTAAGCAAGCTCTGGGGATGCCCTTCCTCCTCTGGAGAATGGCTTCATGGGGATTACCTGCAACTCACCAACCTGACTCAGAATTCTCCTTTGGGATGGATGAATGGGGCAGGTGCCTAACCTCAAGCTCCCCTCTCTCCCAGAGAGTCAGCCTTTCACCATTAAGAACTCCTGGAAACAAAAAAAAGACATACTTACTTCCTTGGGAATATGTGATGATGACATCTGCTCCAGATCAAAAGAGAAAGTCAACAATGAATTGAAAAACCATGAGAAACCTCTAAGGTTTCCAAGGCTTGCTAATTTAATCAACTTACTTTAAGAGGAGGAAACTACAGCTCTGATGTGGCAAGTCTTGTGTCCAAGATCACCTATCAAGTGGGAGATGGTCTTCTGGAATGGGAACATACTCAGAAGAAGTAGGTGAGTCCTTATACCAGGGGATGGGGAAGTAGAAGGATTAGACCATTCTCAGATAACATATATTCTCCCTTTCATTATAAGAAATGCCAATGGGACAGTGTCACCTTGTGCAGGGACAGAGCTACTCGTTTACTTGAGGGTCTTTGTGCTTGGTCAAAACAGAGTCATTTACAAAACCCAAGTTGGTTTTTTTTGGAGGGGTTGTTTTTTTACTACAGAGAAGAATCTGCAGAATTCTCAGGGATATACCAGTCATAAGAAGTCTCAGGAACAATCATCCAAGATAGAACAAGAGTCTGAGAGTGTATCCACTTGATGGACAAAGTAAAGCTCTGTGGGAAGACAGTTTGCAACTAACTGTCCACTGTGGCCCTTTCTCCACACCCTGTTCTCTCGGTGAGAGCTGGGGCCTTCAATTCCATGGTTCTTGGGCTCAGGATACTAATGGTGAGGTCTCTACCTCTCCTCCCTGAACAACGAAGAGAATATTTAGAGAGACTTGGTGGGCCAAACGTGAGGCAGGGGAAGACAAATGGACTCGAACCTCTGTGCTGAAAAGCAGAACAAAGGAAGTTCCCCCAGGTTCTGAAACAGTCAAGCTGTCACTCAATAAGATGAGAGATTGAGAAGTTGCAGAGAAAAAAGAGACTTGGCCAGGATTTTGCCCTGAAATCACAGTCTGGAAATGTTTCTTTCTGGTCATTCTGGAAGTTCACCATTTCCAAGCTGCATGAGAAGCTGAATGGGCTCTTTCTCCAATGGATTGATCACTGTGTCCAAGCTAATTACCGCCTTAATATCCTACCTCCTGCAGATGGCAAATTGGGCACAGATAAGGCAAGTGGCTGGCTCAGAGCCACAGACTGAGTCAGTGGCAGGGATGGGAATAAGGCTGAGTAACCAGTGGTCCTTCCTTTTGTTGCCTTGGCCAAGAAGTGAGCCCTGCCAGAGCAGCTGCCCATCCCTGGTGCACTGAGATGAGCTAGGATGACACAGTTGAGCCCTGCCGCACCCCTCCTCCAGAGCTGCCCAGGTGAGCTGTGGCCTGCAAATCTGCTGTGCTCAGGAGAACCTGCCTGCTGCAGGATAATATTAGCTCACTTTTATTGCCATGGGCTGGGCTCCCTCTGGCAGCCTGGCTGTAAACCTTTGATCCGCTGGGCTCTGGGAGCTGCAGATTCCAATTGCGTGCTCAGCCTTAGACTGCCCACACACTCCGTGGGGCAAGCTGAGAAGGGAGGGGCCCAGAGACTGAATTCCAACTCTTTCTGCAGCCATCCTCAAAGTAGCCACCACTCTGTGGTGGTCAAGTGAGGAAAGGAGAGGGTACGGAGAGGAGGGGAGGGGAAGAGAGGGACACTATTCCACCATCATGTTCTCCAAGGCCCACCAGCATGTGCTTCCCAGACCCAGATGCTTGTATACCACACTTGGGATTTGGCACACAATACCTGCATTATTTATTTTATATTTTTCTTCAAATTAATTCACCATATTAAAACTCACATTTATTCTGAAAGAAGTTTCAGAACTCTCCCACAAGTAGAAAACTAATACTACTTGCTTTTAAAGCCAGTGTAAGGAAAGCAAAAGTACCTGCTAAGTTCTAACTAGACATTGCTTCTTGTGGAGGATTCTGAGCTTGAAGTCTAGTATGTTAAGGTAAGCTAGCACCAAACTGACACTTTTTCCTTGGCATAATTGGAAGAATTTTTAAAAGAACTGTAGAAACAATGAGGCCATGCACCACCTAAAACCAGTAACCATTTCCCCCTAAGTTACATAAACCACCCCTTGGGGACAGTGAACTAAAATCAAATGCCATCTCTCCCATGAAGTCTTTCCTGATTTCTCATCAGGAAACAGTCTTCTTTTGGTTTTCCCCAACCCCTAACCTCTGGAGTCATCGTCACTTTTTACCTAGCATTACATGTTTGTAGACATATACTCTTTCTCATGAGATTAAAAATTTTCATTTCTAATCAACCTTTGATATCTATTTAAGACTAGGAGTTTGTTTCTAGACAAAGCCTGACACAAATTAAGCAAAAAATAAGCATTTGCATTTCTCTTGAACTTGGTTTGGTTCATCCCGTGTTCCCCCAACTTCCCTGAAAAAGAAAGCCCAGAAACCTACAGTAGAACTAGATCTGTTAACTCATGTTCACAGGAAGATAGAAGTAAGGAAAAACTGCTTATGACAGTTTAGTTGATCCAGACATGGAATCAGTCACCATCAGGGAGAGTAAGCTTCCTGACACTGGAAGTGTCCAAGTAGAAAAAGCTGGGAGACCCCTTGCAGGGGATAGAATCATGGATGAGACTACTCAGAAGTGAATCCCAGCTGTGACTACAAGACTCTGGGCTTAAGGTTAGTTGACCTTCCCAAAGTGAGAGGCATGCACAGCCAAGCTTGGTGCAGGTAAGCACATGTGTGTGCATGTATGTGCTTGTGCACTTGCCAAAAGTCACTTGTTCCTTTAAGCCTGGTATTCCCTCACCTGGCAAGGCCAGTTTAACCCCTTAGTGCCAGTCATGAGATCTCATGTTGGTTCTCTGCTGACAAGCTTCCTTGCTAAGGCCCCAAGGGGTTAATTAAGTTTTATTGAGCCAGGGTTTATTGCAGCTGGCTCTTGTCTCTCTCCTTAAACTCCTCTGCTTCCTGGGAAGCCGGAGTCCTCTGGGACAATATTTTCAATGCTGTTTAGTTTGCCTGTAACCTATATTTTATTTTATTTGTTTTTCGAGATACTCTAAGGGGAGGGTGGATAAGGTCACTTCCCCCTGCCCTGCTCTTTATCTCTTGGTGACTCCATTAAATCAGGTTGTTTAAATGGAGCACAGATGTTGTCGATTTTTTTGTGTAAAGGAATGCATATTCATTTACATAAATTTCAGTGAATTATGGCAGTTTGGGTTTTATACTGCATGTGTGTTTACGTGTGTCATACAGGCTTGCCTGACTCCCTCCAGGAAAGAACAGTCAAAAGGCTTAAATAGGAAGTCGTTCATATTCAAGAGGTGTTCATTTTCTTGCCTTATTTTATTTTATTTTTGAGGCTACCAATCCTTTTCCAGTTATCTCTAATAGCTTAATACGATTAGAGATTTCCTCTAATCACTGCTCAATGTGTTTCTGCTCTATTAAAGATTTATGTGAAAGCTTTATGGAACACACCTTTTTAGAATTCAGAAGGATTTTGCCAGTTATTATTCATAACATCTGCCACTTACTGCAAAGAGCCTTAAAACACCCCTTTAATGTGTATTTAATGCTTCTGATACAATATAATATCAAATAAGACGTGCTTTATTATGGCAGCCGTGTTTGTATAACCGCACTAAGGATCTGCCACTGCTGTAAGCCTGAGGTGGAGGGTTTATAATGGCTGTAAAAACCTGCAGAGAGCTAAACTTGGCATTTAAGGACACACAAAGGGAAGTGGTGTTTTGGCTCTTTTTTTTTTCTTTTACTTGACTTGGTGCAACGTGGAGAGAAGCAGTTTGGCAATTTAAAGAGCCACTAAACATAATCTAGAATAAAACAGTGGTCCTTGGAGAAGTATTAAGGTCAACTCCCATTTGAAAATAGACCTCACCAGCCTGCGCTCTCAGATCTGAGATGTAGCCAGTCTGGGTCAACCCAGGCTCTGGAGTTCAGCTGATTCATCCAGGGGTTCTCAGACCAAGGGAATATAGCACACCTTCATTATTTCTTTCCCATTAACCTGACATTTTTACCAAACAACATCCATTAACAACTCATTTTCACATTTTAATTTATGAAAGATGTACTGTGTATATATGTCTTTAACTGAAAATGTATGATATATATTTATCAAGATGCTAACGGTAGTTGTGTTAGGGTGGTAGGGTTGATTCTGTGGCGTTTGGAGGCATGTAGCAGAGTAGAAAGAACCCAGACCTGGCCCCAGTTTCTTACCAGCTGTATGGCCTTGGACAAGGCATCAACACCTTCAAACCTCTGTGTACTCATCTGTGAAAAAGGAATAATGTCCATGAATCAAGGTTATTTAACTAAATGAAATGATGTATTCAGAGTACTTAGCAAAAGGTCTAGCACATTACAGGGGTTCACACAGGGTCCTGTTTTTGGACAGTCCTGTTTTTTGTATGTTTTAAGTGAAACAAATACATTTAAAGAAACTATTTTTTAAAAGTCATTATAACTTTCCATCAGAACTTTGGATTGGTAAGTGACAACCAACGCTGCCACACTGAGTAGACACAATTCCAGGTACAAGCAATGAGTCAGTCTCACAAGCTTCATGGACCTGTGTGACGGGTGCTGTGTCTTAGGTCAGAGGGAATAATGCAGAAACCACAGAGGTGAAGGAAGCCCCCATTGGGAAACCACTGAAGGACTCTAAGCACTCTCATTTTGCAGAAGGAGGGCCTGGGGTTCGAAAAGAAGGGACTTGCCCACATCACACAGGGAGAAAGGCATAAACCAGGGGCCTCAGTCCCCCTCATCCCTGACTCCAGCCAGGTAGACTTGGGCCCTCATCTTGGGGCTGGTGCTGCTGTTCTCGAATGAAAACATATTCAAATGGCCCCTTGGAGTTGCAAGCTCTGTGTGTCCTTATGTTTGCTCATCCCAAACTCTACCCTGGTACTACACACTCATTTTTGGTGGGCTTACCCCCAAGAAGCCCTGTGGTCCTGGTAACCATCTCCAGGGTATGTGGACTCCAGAGGAGGAAGTAGAGACTGCAGCGACCGGGGACTGGGGTGTGCCCAGGGTGACTGCTGCTGGAGAGGCTAGAGGAAGCAGCAGAGGGCCCTTCTGAGGTGTGCATTACTACACTCCGTGATTCTGAGGTTGGAACTCCCTAAGTGCTCACCGGCCGAATCTGCTGAACACTTGATTTTCAAACAACCCTCATTACAGGTCCACAGTCATCTCCTTTCTGAAGGGTTTGGAGTAAATATGTAATCAGGGAGTTTTTAAGCCATGTTCCGTAAAGTGCTGCCTGTATCTGTTGTTTGGTTCTTTTATGGAGTCATCAAAGCTGTTCTAGGGCCGAGGAAAGGAACGAGGTACGGGGTGGGGGTGGGGTAGACACTGATACAGGCTGTTTTCCTCCTGCTCTGCAGGGTTCAGTGACCAACACTGGTAAAACCCTTGAGGAACTACAAAGTACTCACTCATGTACAGAAGGTTATGTATCCTTTCAGCACTCCTGGGACATCTGGAGACAAGTTCACCCAGAAGTGAATGGCAGTTCTGGAATGTTTTCTTTTTCAAAAAATATTTTAGAATTCTTTTATTGCCAATATTGTACATGAAAATATTCAAACATAAAGTTAAAAGAGTTTTACGGTATCCATATCCAGATTTTACCATTAACATTTACTATGTGTGCTTTATCACATATCTACCCATCTATTTATCCTTTTATACATCCATTAATCCACCTTATTTGGGGAACAAATCAAAGTAAAATGAAGAAAGTATATAATTCCCCCAAGTATGAATTCAGCATGGATTTTATTAACAAGAGTTTAATATTTGCTTACAGTTTCTTTGTTTTGATGTAAAATATGCACAAAATGAAATGTACAACCCTTAAATGCATTCCATGAGTTTTAACAAATGCATATACCTGTATGATTCAAACTTCCATTGAAACACAGAACATTACCACCACTGCCATCACATGCCCTCTTGCCTTTTGCCAGTAAGCTCTTATCCCCATTCCCCAGAGGCAACTGCTGTTCTGATTTTCCCCCATAGATTATTTTTGTCTTCTAGAATTTTTTATAAATGTTCATACAGTATACACAGTTATATAAGTTTATTGTATTCAAAACAACTATTTTGAGATTCATCCATGCTGTTGCATGTGGCAGTGTTTTTCTTCTTGATTGCTGAGTATATATAGTAGTGAATATACCACTTTATTCATTCTCTTGTTGATAGACACCAGTTATAACTACTATGAATAAAGTTGCTATGAATATTCCTGTACAAACCTTTTTGTAGACATATTTTCTTTTCGTGAGGGTCAATACTTAGAAGTAAAATCACTGGGTCATATAGTAGAATGCGTAATAAAATAAAAATTACCAGTTTTTTTTAAATGGCTATATTATTTTACATTCCCATCAACAATATCTGAGGGTTCAAGTTGCTTCACAACCTTACCATTATTTGATGCTGTTGGTCTTTTCAGTTTTGACTGTTCTGATAGATGTCAAAGGGTATCTCATTATGGTTTTGATTTGCATTTCAAATGGTTTCTAATGGTTAATGATGTTGTCCATTTTGTATGTGTTTATTGGACACTCATATATCTTCTTCTGTGAAGTGTCTATTCAAACTTTTTGTCTTCTTTTAATTAGGCTACTTGTCTTTCTATTGTTGAGTAGTAGGAATTATTTATATATCCTGGATGCCAGTCCTCTTCCAGATAGATGATTTGACAATAATTTCTTCTTATCTGTGACTTACCTCTTCATTTTCTTCTATTTTCCTTTTGATGAACAGAAGTTTTAATTTTGATAAACTCGAATTTTTCTTTTATTGACATGGCTTTCTGTTACCTGTTTATAAGATCTGTGCCCATTTCTCTAAAACCTGTATGGTTTTAGTTCTTCTGTTTACATCTAAATATATCTTGAATTGATTTTTGTGTATGGTATGAGGTAGGAATTTTGGTTGCTTTGTGAATAGATTTCTTCCAGTACAATTGATGAAAAAGATTTCAATCTCACCATTTGATACTTCGTTGCATTTGTTGAAAGTCAAATCATAAGTGCATAAGTGGAGGGTTTCTATTCCATTTTATTGACCTATTTGTCAGTCCTTATGCCAACCACACTCTCTTCATTATTGTAGCTTTATAGTATTGTAGCTTTATAGTATCTCTTAAAATGAGGTAATAGAAGCCCTCCAGCTTTGTTTTTCTTTTTCAAGATTAGATTATTTAGGATACTTAAGTTTTTGCATTTTCATAGAAATTTTTTGAGTCAGTTGTCAGTTTCTACCAAAAAAAAAAAAATTAAAAGCCTGCAGGAATTTTGTTCAAGATTGCACTGACTCTTTAGGAATATTTGAGGATAATTGGCATCTGAGCAGTGGTGAGTCTTCCCATCCCTGAAAACGATATAGCTCATCATTTCTTTGGGCTCCTTTAATTTCTCTCAAAAATGTTTTCTAGTTTCCAGTGTGACGATCTTACATAGCTTTGTTAACATCATTCATAAGTATTTTATGTTTTTGACACTATTTAAATGAATTTTGTTTTTAAAATTTTATTTTCTAGCCGGGCTTGGTGGCTCAGCCTGTAATTCCACGCTTTGGTAGGCTGAGGTGAGTAGATTGCCTGAGCTCGCGGGTTCAAGACCCACCTGGGCAACTTGGCGAGACCTCATCTCTACAATAAACCAAAAAATCAGCCGGGCATGGTAGCGCATGCCTGTAGTTCCGGCTACTCGGAAAGCTGAGGTGGAAGGATCGCCGGAACCCAGCAGGTCGAGGTTGCAGTGACCAAGAGCGGCCACTGGACTCCAGTCTGGGCGACAAAGTGAGACTCCAACTCAAAAAAAAAATTTTTTATTTTGTAATTGCTGCTAGTATGTAAATATAGATTTGTTTTTTGTGTATTAGCTTTATACCCTACAACCTGTCTAAATTCATGTATTAGTTTTAGCAGTGTTTTTATAAATTTCTTAGGATTTTCTACATAACCAATTATGTCATCTGCAAATAACTAAATCTTACTTTTTTCTTTCTGATCTTCATTTAAACTTTTTATTTATTTTTCTTTTTTTTTAGTTTAAAATTGTGGGGTACAGTTAAGGGTTAGGTACACAAATATGCATTGTGCAGGTACCCTTGTTGATGAGATGTGTCCCCCATCCCCAGAAAGATATTGACTACTGTTAATCCCACCTCCCTTCCCCTCCCTGCTTCCCCCCCCCACATAGTTTCCCGCCACTGTCAATCCTTTTCTTATAGTATTACGATAGTTGTTCAAGGTCCACTTATGAGTGAGAACATGTGATACTCAGCTCTTTGTTTCTGTGAGAGATCACTCAGTATTATAAACTCTAATTCCATCCAGGTTGCTGCGAAATTCACTATTTTGTTCTTTTTTGTGGCTGCATAATATTCCATTGTGTATATGTACCACATTTTTGTTGTTGTTGTTGTTGTTGTTGTTGTTGTTTTGAGTTGGAGTCTCACTCTGTCGCCCAGACTGTAGTGCAGTGGCCCTCCCGGCCACCGCAGCCTCGACCTGCTGGGCTCCGGCGATCCTTCCGCCTCAGCCTTCCAAGTAGCCGGAACTACAGGTGTACGCTACCACGCCCGGCTGATCTTTTGATTTATTGTAGAGATGAGGTCTCGCTGCCCAGGCGGGTCTCGAACCCGCGGGCTCAGGCAATCCACTCACCTCAGCCTCCCAAAGGCGCAGGATTACAGGCTGAGCCACCGAGCCCGGCTTTGTACCACATTTTTTTAATCCTCATTGCAATAGTCAGGACCTCCAGTACTATACTGAATAGCAGTAGTGAGAGTTGGTAGGCAAATCTTGCCTGTTATCAAAATTAGAGAACGTGTGTTCAATATTTCACCATTAAGTATGATGTTAGTTGTAGAATCGTGTGAATGTGTGTTTTTAAAATTTAAGCCAGAAACCACTTTATTTGCTTAAAATGAGAATTACAAATGTGGCACAAACTGAATTGTCTTTTCCTCTCATTTTCTCCCATAAGGAATTTTATATAAAAAGCCAGATTATGATCAGAAGGATTAATATACCCATCACCTCACATCGTTCCCATCTTTGTGTGTGTGATGAGAGCATTTGTGATCTATACTCTTAGCAAATTTCAAGCAAATGATACAGTGTTATTAACTATAGTCACCATGCTGTATATCAGGTCTCTAGTACTTACTTTATGACTGTGGGTTTGTACTCTGTGACCAACATTTCCCTCGTCCCCTACTCCCTCACCTGCTGGTAATCATAATTCTACCCTTTAGGAAAATCCTGCATAATCGCAGTAGGAGCTAAGAAAAAAAGGCAAACTATTTATAGCTGTCAAATTTTTGTAGATATCCTTTTTCAGATTGAGAGAGCTCTATTTTTAGTTGGCTAAAATTTTTTTTATCAGAAACTGATTTTGAATTACCAAATGCTTCTTTAGTAGCTAATTGAAATTATCACATATTATTGTTTTGTACTCTGTTAAACCAGCCTTGCATTTCTGGGATAAATACTGTAATGCTTTCTTGGCACCTAGACTTTTTATTTTATAATTATTAAAAACATCATTTTACACATATTTAGTTATGAAAATAAAATATAACTTTTAGGCATACTTAAAAATGAGAATATACACTGCACAAATAGATTAAGGTATTCACAAAATTTCTTTACATTTAGAGTTCAAATCTTATTGAATTACTTTTTATGTCTTGGTTTTTCACACAGTGTTGTCTTCCTTACATCAGAGGGTTGTGATATAAAATTTACTAAAATAATGTTCCATTATTATTTTCAGGATTTTCTTCCAGACTGCTGTCATCTCTGCTATAAGCTCTGATGTCATACATAAGCACTAACAATCACATAATGACTGCTGCCTGCCTAACACAATTGTAGGATACTTTATGATTTGGGGAATATTAAAATGTAAATAAAACATAGATCATAGAACTGCTGAGCACAGTAATCACTTCAATTTTCTCCTATGTTAATAGATGTGTCTGTAACGGGGAATTTCATTTACTACATGATCATGTTTGAAGTTTACAGGAAAAAAATCTGTAAAAAAATTTTATTTTTTAAAGATATACAACATGGTTTTTTCAAATAAAAATTGTATATATTTATCATGTACAATATAATATCATGTACAATATAATGTTTTGAAATATGAATACATTGTGGAATGGTTAAATTGAGCTAATTAACACATGTATTACCTCCCTTGTCATTTTGGGGTTGGGGAGATGCTGGTGAGAGAATACAAAGTTTCAGTTAGATAGGAGGAATAAGTTCAAGAGATCTATTGTGCAACATGGTGACTACTGCTAATAATAATGGACTGTATTGAAAATTGCTAAGATTGGATTTTAGAAAAAATATTTAAAATAGTTTAAAGAAAATTAATCAAAAGCTTTCATGAATACTGTATAATTTTTAGTGCCTGCTTTTAACTTTAGAAAGGATACAGATAAAGAGAGCTTTGGAAGATCATCTTGTCTACTGAGCTCAATGAACAGTTGCAATCTTGTCACTTGACTAGTTAACTAGGTTGTAAGCTCCATGAGAACAGAAACACGTGTGTTATGGTCACCACAATGACACCTGGGCCTTCACATGTCTTGGTATGTAGAAGGCACTCAATAAATACTTCCTGAAAGAAAGGATGAATGGATAAGACTTAGAGGAGATAGCGACTTGTCCAAGGCCACACAGAGAAGACTTACTGACTGAGACATGCCTAGATTTGGGTTTCCTGACAGGTGCTCTAAACCCAGTCATCCACCATCCAGCTGAAATTTCGAATAGTTGGCTGGCTTAGGCAACCTTGCAGAGGCTGTGTGTGTGTGTGTGTGTGTGTGTGTGTGTGTGTGTGTGTGTGTGTGAGATAATTTTGGGATTCTCAATGCACAAAGGATCTTGCCTGGTATAGCATCAAGTACAAAAGTCTAGACCTTGTTGTCATAGCATAATGGGAATTTCTGTCTCCTCCATCCCCATGCCATCACTGAAAGCGAGTCACAGCTGCAGTATGCGGCTATTAATCACTCCTGTTAGCCAGACTGCATCTCAGTGGCATGTTGTGCATTATTAAATTATGCCATCACTCACTCTTGGGCTGCTGTGTTTAACTGCATGGAAAGAATTACTGATCAAATCTCCCCATCTACTTTTTTCCTAGCACAAATCAAGCCCTGTTTGTTTGAGCAAAGGTCATATGGCTAAATGCCACGGGTAACAAAAGCCACTTCAGGCTCTAGTGCAACCATCTCCAGATACACCCCAACATGAACTGCCCATTCCTTGTCTTCTCTTCTCCATTTCCCCTTGTCTCAACCTTTCCTTCTTATCAAGGTCCATGACAACTCTTCAAGCTGAACTCAAGGTCCCCTGCTGCCACTCACACTGTTCTGTCCTCTTATCACCTCTTCCCCATCTCAGTGAACGGAACCTGGGAGCATCCTTGCCCTTTTCCTCAACCCTTAATTCCTAGGGGAGTTGTGTTTATTCTGTGTCCAAAGAGATCCACAATGTGCCTTTCTCCTCATTCCTAGTGCCCACTGCCGGACTGCCATCATTTTCCCCCTGATCTCCAGGTTCTTACTCTTGCCCCCACAGTCTGTTCTCCCCACAACAGCTATAATGATCTAAAACCACAAATCAGAGCATGTCATTTCTCTGCTCAACACCCTTCAGTGCCTTCCCATTTCTTATGGCATAAACCCAAACCCGCACTACTTACCACAGCCAGTGAGGCTCTTCGTAGCCTAGCCACTGCCCAGCCCTTCACCCACAGCCCTAGGACTCTCTCCCCTGCTGACTGGGGGCTGGTCCCACCGGCCATTTGCTTCCTCAAGTGCGCCACCCTCATCCCACTCCCACATCTTAGCACACGCTGTGTCCTCTGCCTGGATACCTCTGAGATTGGCTCTTCAAATGACTGGACCCTTGTCATCATTTGCATATCAGCTTAAATGCCACATCCTCAAAGTTTAGTCTTCCTGAGCTCTTTACAAAAAACAGAAATCTTCCCCTGATTTTTCATTTATTTCTCTCCTGTCACTATTACAACCAGGCAGTTATCCATTTTTGATCAGTCTCCCCTCATTAAACTGTAAAGCCTAAAATGCAAAAGTTTGTATCATTCAAAGATAACACATTGTCTGGCACATATTATACTTGATACACACACACACACACACACACACACACACATACACACGCAACCTCACCTCCTCCATGAAGTCCTCCCCAGCCTGCTCAGCCACACACCTCTCCCTCCTTCTCATTTGTCCTCACTGGATCCAACACAAGTTCCCATATCCGAATATTTCACCATGCCTACGCCTCTTCGGGGTGCTTCTCATCTATCCAACTTGTAATTTCCCTTTTTGACTCCTCTACGTGTAAACACTTTTTAAAAGATAAAATTTTTTTAAATTTATAAAATTCACTCTATATTTTAGTGACTTCTATAAGTTTGGGGTTCCTTATTGGTCAGAGGTGGAAACTCATCTCAAGTTTCAAGCAAAAAGGAGAGTTTATTGTAACTGATTAATGCAACTGAAAAGGCCAGAGCAGTTCTGTCTTCAGATGTGGATGGATTCACGTGTGTCAGTGATATTATCAGGACCCAGTCTCTCCCATTTTCTCTCTCTCCTCATCTTTGAGCTGGCCTCAAACTCAGGCTTTACCTGGTAGTAGAATAGGGGTCAGATGCTCCATCCATGTCTCCTCGTGTTCTGCTTGCTGTCACAGACGCTCTGAAGTTAACACCAATCAAGTGGAATCAAATCACCTGCTCTCTTTTAAGCTACCACTGAGACCAGGGAAAGCTAATTCCCAGGTTATTTTTGACCTGGCTTCTACTTCCACAGCATGGGGGAGGGTTGGATCCCCAAATCAAAGCCGGGGACTGAGCTGGAGGGAAGGGGAATGGGTGCTCAGAAGATAATTGGTTCACTCTGTAAATATTTAGGAGATCCTTCTGTGCGCCAGATGCCAGAGATACAAAGACAAGGGAAGCTCTCGGATCTCAACCCTGGAGGAACAAGTGAGGAAAATAGACAAGTGATCAAACACTGTATCACAGCGAGAAAAATGCCAGGGAGCTTGGGAAGCTTAGAGAGAAAGGAGGAGGGTTTCAGAGAAACAGTGGCATTTGAACTGGGAGAGAAGGCAATGGCAGCTACAAGGAGAGGAAAGGTCCCTCAGGGGAATGGAATGCAAGACTCAGAGATATGAAAGGAAGGGCCTGGTGTTTGTGCTGGGATGGGAGGGGACATGAGAGAGAGAGAGGGAAATTTCTAGGACAGATGTTTTGGTCCATAGTCTGCAAATCGGCAATCTGCACCCACCCAAACCCAACTTAAACTTACAATATGTTGGTCAATGTAGTATTTTCATTTTTAAAATAGTTTTCAGTTTTAAAAATTAGGAGATTTTTTTTTTCGATTCAAGGGGTACTTGTGCAGGTTTGTTATGTGGGTATATTGTGTGATAGTAAGGTTTAGGCTTCTATCAAGTCCTTTATCCAAATGGTGTGCACAGTACCCAATGGGTAGTCTTCTAACCTTGTCCCCTCCTCTCCTACCCCCCTTAAGAGTCCTCAGTGCCTGCTGTTCCCATCTTTATGTCCATGTGTACCCAGTGTTCAGCTCCCGCTTACAAGTGAGAATATGCGGTATTTGGTTTTCTGTTTCTACATTAATCCACTTAGAATAATGACCTCTAGCTGCAGCTACATTGCTGCAAAGAACATGCTTTCATTCTTCTTCATGGCTGTGTAGTGTTCCATGGTGTATATGCACCACATTTTATTTATCCCATCTACTGTTGATGAGCACTTAGATTGGATCCATGTCTTTGCTACTGTGAATAGGGCTGCAAATAAACATGAATGCAGGTGTCTTTTTGATGGAATGATCTGCACTCCTTTGGGTATATACCCAAGAAGTGAGATTGCTGGATGGATAAGGAGATTTTACATCAAATCCAGACATTCAGCTTCTTTTAAAATATTAGTTGGGCATTGTAGGCCCACATTCCCACATGTCAGTAATGAAATGAAATCCATAATCCCTGCCCCATGTAGATGTGATCAGTGAGCTGCACGCCTTTACTCTCTGCAAGTATTTATAGTACCAACCTGGTCCTGGCAGTTACTTGAGTTTCAGACCTCTGGGTTGGTGAAAGAACTTGATTCAAGAATGGTGAATGTTTTATTTACCAAGCTAAGGCATTTAGATTTTATCCTCAAGCAATGGGTATCCACTGACAGTTTTAAAATAAGTGAATGAGGCCAGGCATGGAAGCCCACACCTGTAATTTCAGCACTTTGGGAGACTGAGATAGAAGGATAGCTTCAACCCATGAGTTCAAGACTAGCCTGGGCAACATAGCAAGATCTCATCTCTACAAATTTTTTTTTTAATTAGCTGGATGTGGTGGTGTACCTGTAGTCCCAGCTACTCAAAGCCTGAGCCAGAAGGATGGCTTAGCCCAGGAGGTCCAGGCTGCAATGAGCCATGATTACGCCAATTTGCTCCAGCCTGGGTGACAGAGTGAGACTCCATTTCAAAAAAAAAGAAGAAGAAAAATAAACTAAGTGAATAGAATGACTCATTCTTATCCATCTTTATATTTTCTCCAGCAATTAGCACAGTGGCTTGCGCAAAGCAGGTGTTAGGTCATTATTGAATTAATTAATTAAAGAAGGAATAAATCTTAAAAATTAATGGGTAACAATCACTTTGGAAAACTTTTTGGCAGCGTGTACCAAAGCTGAATATACACTAATCCATGATCCAGCAATTCCACTCCTAGGAATATACTCTGCAGAAAGGCATATGTGTGATTACTATTAGAAACTAGAACGTTCAATGCAGCCAAAAACTGGGGGTGTGGGGGAAGCCCAAGTGTTCATCAACAGTAGAATGAATAAATTAATGGTGGTATAGTCACACAGTGAATATTACTATATGGCAATGAAAACTGATTATCTGCAACCATGTACAAAGCCATGGATGAATCTTACAAGCAAGCATTGAGTGAAAGACACAAAAGAGGGCACATCCTGTATTTCCCTTCTATAAAGCACACAAACAGGGAAAACCCTTCTGTCTCATTAGAAGTCAGCATTGTGGTTAGTCTTGGGGAAGGGCTTCATGACTGGAAGGGAGCTCATGGGGAATTCTGAGGTGCTGTCATGCTCTGAGTCTTGAGCTGGGTGCTGATAAACAGGTAAATTTAGTTTGTGAAAATGTATTGGGCTGTACCCTTAGATATGTGCACTTTTCTGTATGTACAACAAATGTACAAGTCCTTTTTTGAAATCTTGCTACATTCAGTATAGCAGTTGTTCAACACATCTGAGTAATCAATTCAAGCCAAATCTGTTCTCTTCTCATAAACTATTCTAATATCCTGGTAAATGCATTTCTTATTAAACTGATTCATCCAGGCAGATGGAAGACACCTCAGCGGTGTGGAGATTTTGAGAACAGCCAGCTGAAGTGAATGGCCAGATCAGAGTAAGAAGTGAGTGGGAGGCCTTATGCCGTCGATGGCTGGCAGGCCTGGACAGGACTGCCAGGCCTACCTAAAGCACTTGGTGAGGATTAATGCTCTTCCGGGGCATTAGCAAAGTCTGAAAACTCAGTTAAGAATGAGGAAAAAGAAATTCGTCTGGTGCCAAGTGAATCCATTCAACAGAGCTCTATCAAGTCCTTGCACAAGCAAAGCTGGCTAATGGGAAGAGGAGAGCCTCCTCTGGATGCTTGTGATATGGCCGAAGAGGGGACATCTCAGATGTCATGTGGGGACATCCCAGGTGTCATGAAGAGGGCAGGCAGACAGATTGCTCCTTCAGGGCCAGGTGGGAAGTGAGAGGTGGCCCTGCAGGGTGGCATCAGAATTCACTGGGAAGTGATAGTATAGTAAAGGTTTTCTAGGCTAGAGGGATTGTAGCAGCAAGGCCCTGGGGTGAGGGAGCCTGGTATGTCTTCACATGGGAGGTAGTTCAGGGTAGTTGGAGATTTAAGATCAGGCAAGAAGGTCTAGGTCACAAAGGGCTTTGAAGCCAGGTACAGTGACACATGCCTGTACTCCTAGCTATGAGGGAAACTGAGACGAGAGGATCACCTGAGCCTAGCTAGGAGTTTGAAGCTGTAGTGAGCTATGATCACACTAACTGCACTCTATCCTGAGCAATATAGTGCGATCTCATTTTTAAAATACCAAAATTCAAAAAACCAAAGGACTTTACATGGATATGTGGCCTTTATCCTACAGACATCGGTGAGGGTGGTGATGACAGTGGTGTGTGATGGGGGAACAGACTCTAAGATTTTGAGGAAGCGGGAACATGATCCAACCTGTATTTTAAGCAACATCAGTCTGGTTGACTTTTGAAAAAGGATGAACCTAAACAGGGATTATAAATTCAAATGCCCACAGAGTCAGGCATTCGATGAGAGAAGAGGGCTGGGTAATATTGCAAGTGCTATAATACATGGGAACTGCCACTCCATGATACTGGTGAGGGTAATAGGGAGTAGTGGAGACTGAGGTAAAGCAATGGTGCCTCTAATGGGGCAGTCAACGCTCACCTACTGTCCTACAGAGATATAAGCCTAGTATTAATCCACAGCCCAATTTTTCTAGAGAAGCTAGAAATCTGGATGCTTACATCCACACAAGCAAACGATTCTGATTTTTAAAAGCATTATACAGTCTAAACAAATTGTGTCCGAAGGCAGATTAGGCTAGAAGTTTATGACCTCTGAAAAATAAAAGTCCACATCACCGAGACATTCTCCACCACTATCATGTCCTAGCAAGTCTGGTGAAAACACTGTATGGAAAGAACGTGCAAGGACATGCAAACACTGTTTTGTAACAGCTAGAGAGAACCGGAACAGCTGCTGACTGTTCTGCTTTGGAGCTGTCTGGGGTATATTCGGGACAACATTGATCATCACCACAGTGCTCTGTGTTTCTAAGTCTTATCCATTTGTTATCTGCACTGCTGGGTTTTTTTGCCGTCAATATTTTGGGTGAAGAGAGACATCTCCCTCTAATGACGCCCTAATCGTTACTAATTTCCTCTGCATGGATTGTGCGCCATCAGGTATAATGAGCACATTTGCTTTTAATGCTCCTGCTACAAAGATTTCCTGGGAAATGGTTCGCAGACACGTGCCCAAGCTGACAGGGGGGAGTTCAGGAACATCACCCATGTGGGAGGGAGCAGGAGGTCCACCCGTGGCATGGCAGGAGGGTCCTCCAGCCAGAGGAGGGCGGGACACGAGCCAGCTGGGCCCGAGCCCTCCCCTCACCCCCAGAAGCTTCCACTCCCATTAATAATCTTAATTCCCTGATTTGCAATTAACCCAAAAGCTCTGTAATGATAATGGGATTCGTGTGTAATTTGGTTCCAGAAGATGATAGATCGGCAGGGCTGGAATCTTTATTCATCTCTGTTTTGTGACTCTGAATGAGGTGAGAGCCATCTGATCCCAGGCTCCCTGCAGAGGGAACCATGAGTGAGGCCTCCAGGTAGCCTGGCCGAGATGGCTGAGAGGGGGTGGCAGCTGAATTCGCCCCGGGAGTGCTGAAGGAGTCATGGACAACCCCTCGCCCATGACCGAGTGCTGCCATCCATCGTGTTTTGTTTTGCCTCCATGATGATCTTGGGAAATTTTGAAATCTTTGTTAATATTTACAAAGCAGATTTCTCATAAACATCCAGACTTCTGTCTTCTTTAGAAAAACAGGAGTGTCTGGCAATATGGGACTCACATCCCCATAGGGCAAACTGCAGCTGAAGCTGAAGCGCCATGGGGTACGTGTGTCCTGGTCCCCACCCGGCCCCCTTCCTGCCTGAACCCACAGGCAGCATGTTGGTGACCACCCGTCATAAGGAGTCCCATTTCGACCTCACACATGGGAAGGCCTCCTCCTGCCCCATCCCAGGTCTGAACCTGGTTGGCACTGGTTTCATTTACTTGGCTACTGCTTGGGAAAAACAGAAGAAATGTTTTCTCCTCCAAAAGTCCACAGAGCCTGTGCCTGCCTGTTTGGCAAACCCATACTGACATCTGTTCTAGGGTCCAGATACAGGGGCTCAAGGTGGAAGGTGCCAGGTACAAATGAAACCACTGGACCGGGGGCAGGGAGTGACCTCTTCCATAGTCTCCCAAGGACAGAATGGCAACACCTAGCGCCAGGATGGCACGTGGGCTTCAGATGAAAGGCCATACCTGACCAAGTGGTTGTGGCTATCTACGTACATCCTGGGACTGAGATGGGGTTTGGGAGGAAAAAACTCCAGTGATTAATTAACACAGCCACACCGGGCACAGGAAGAAGGGAGGAGAAGCACACAGAACATGTTTGAAACCCCTGGACTCAGGAGACCCAGCTCTAGAACCTCTGTAACCTGGGAATAGGGTTGTCAGATATAAGACAGAATCTGAGTTACAGGTAAGCAGGTATGTCTCATACACTGTTTGGGATATACATATACTAAAAAAATGATTTGTTTATCTGACATTCAAATTTAACCAGCGGCCGTACCTGGGGAACACAACTCCCTTTTCCCCTCTGATTCTCAGTTACTCATCTGTAAAACAAAGTCAAACAAGATCAATAGCTGTCAAAGAGCTTTAGCTATGGAGCCTTCCTTCAAAATCAAAGTATCTGTAGAAGCTAAAAGTAAAACACAGATAAAACTGAGGCTGCTCTGCTGGAAGACAGGGTGAGGCCCCATTAGTCACTGGTAACTTCTGCAGAAAATGTTCTGTGATATCAAGCATCATACAGTGAGGCACAGTTCACCTTAAGGGTAATAATGATAACAATTGCATGCAACATTCCCCAGGAGCTTCCCACAGCCAGGTGCTTTGCATATATGACCTCAATGAGTATTCACAACAACTTGAGAAGTAGGCACCACAATTACTCCCACTGAGAAAACAGAAGCATGAAAAGATTCAGGAACAAGCTCAAGCTAGTAGTGGATCCAGGATTTGGATCCAGAGAGTCTGATTCCAGAGCCCAGGCTTTTCACACCAAATGGCCATCTAGAAATAATGGATTAGCCTATAATTTGGGGAATGGGCCTCCCCAGTACAGGGAGTGGGCAGGCAGAGCCCAGGTTTCTGTCTATAAGTCTTGCTTGGGTGTTTTATTGATCTATCCTCTGGGTAGGGGCTGCACTTAGCAAGGCTCCAATCTCTTCCAGCTTCAAGACTGTGTAAATCTTAGTTCTCGAGGATTTTACTGATGGATGTAAGACCTTGATCTGAATTCCCAAAGATTTACAAATAATAAAAACACCCCCCTAATGACTAGACTCGTTCATTTTTCATAATGCTTACTTGGTAATTATTGTCAACCCACCAGGAATCTCAGTGTAGCTTCTTGCCACTTTGGACTTCCTACACTAAATTATCATTGTGCTTATAGAGACCATTAACTGAGGTGAAATTGCACTTGTCCTTGCTGGCAGTGGCTGCTGTAGGTATTTTCCTCTGGCTACCCTCAATTTGAGGTTAGGCTGGATAATTCTGCAACTTGCCAGGTGTTGCAGACAGCACTTAGGCTGATCTCAGAGGCAATTTCTGCAGCAAGAGAATGTGGTCCTGTCAAAGTCTAGGAGCAAGAAGGAAGGATGATGAAGATGGCCCAGGGGGGGTCAAGTGTGAAGACCCACAGGAGTAGAAGGATAGAAGGGCTACCAGAATTAGCTGTGCAACCTGCCATCTGATGGGAACGGACTCCAAAATACGGGATTCAAGTCCCGTTTCTGCTAACTATTGAGATTTGGTGATACAAGCCCAGTGTTCTTGGACTTTCTCGGTTTTTTTCAAGAGAATCCAGAAACAGGGATTATTTTTTGAACATGGAGTTTCTGGATTCTTAAAAATTGGCAATTTGCCTTTAATTTTTAAACATTGTTCTGACCACATGAGCTATGCCTATGGGCTTAATTTGACTAGTGGACTCTCACTTAGAAACCTCTGGCCTAGATCATTCAAGGAGCCTCAGAATTACTCCTTTTTGAGAAGAAGTAATAGCAGTGGGTTTTGCGTAGAAATGTTGGCCCAGGGCTGAGTCTATATCAGCCCAATAAACCTGGATAAGAATGCCCTGTACAGTTCACCAAGACCACAGGACAGATCTGACCCTGAGCCTCAGACTCAGCACAGCCACCATGAAAAAAACAAAGAATCAAGGTCTTGTGGAGTGTAACTTTACATGACCACCTCTGCCTTAACTCAGGTCTTGCCACAGCACTAGAACCTGGAGACTGGAGCGGCCCAGCACAGCACAGGCCCACCTGAACACTGCTGTCATCTACACTAAGCCTCCTCATGCATATGTGCATACACACACACACACACACACACACACACACACACACACGCACAGCTCTTGCCTGGAGAACCCAGGAGAAGGGCTAGGTGGGGTGGAGAAGGTGTACCCTTGGTTCCCATTGGAATGAAGTGATTGACTTTGGAGAGTGGCACCTGTGTCTTTCACCTACAAGCAACAGCATCCAATTCAAACAGGCTTCCATAGTTCAGAGGATAATTGTACTATAGCAGAAATGTCCAGGAGGGCTGCAGGTACAGCTGGATGCAGCAGTCTTGTCAAGCATCTGCCTCTCCCAATAGCTCAGCTCTGCTTTCTTCTCTGTTGGCTTGATTCTTGGCTAATGTGGCTACCCACACTTCCAGGCTTCCATGCTGAGGAACCCCAGAAGAAAAAGAACACTTCTTTCTTGATGGTCCCACAAAAGTGTGTCCATTGCCCACATTGGCCACACCTGGGCCATGTGCCCAACCTTGAGTTAGGGGTAGAGTTAGCCTCACCCAAGTCTAGTGAACAAGAGGGAGAAGGGTCAGGTCCTTACAGGAAAAAGGATGGAGGAGGCTTGGTGTGGGCAGAGAGAAATGACTGATATCTCCAGCAGTACCCCACCCCAAATGGGAGCATCTGCTCCAACCAGTGGGGGGAGGGGAAGTGGGGACAACCTCCCCCAGATGGATGACCCTGCAAGTTCTGTCTGTTTTGTAGTGTTTTCTGAGAGAATTCTCCCCCACCTCCTGGCTCTGGTATTCGTTTGTCCCTACCTCAGTCCTCTCTTGCGAATCTGCCAATTCAGCCACCCAGTGTCTCCACAGGAGACCCCCTCCGACCCCTCCAAACCTATGTCAAGGCCAGTATGAGGTTATAGTGAAGCCTGTGAGCCCTGCAGCATCCCAGATTCTGATGCTGGTTGGCATGTTGGCTAGCTGTATGACCCTGGGTTCTCTGTTTCCCTGTCTATAAAATGAAAATAATGACAGTATATAGTTTATGAAGATGTTGTAAGAATCAATGAAATACATAAAGTGTTTAGTGTAGTTTTTAGCACATAGTAAGTACTCAATAAATATTGTTGCAGTAGTAGTAGTAGTAGTAGTAGTAGCAGTAGCAGTAGTAGTAGTAATAATATTGAGAAGCCGGGCTCAGTGGCTCAGCCTGTAATCCTGCGCCTTTGGGAGGCTGAGGTGAGTGGATTGCCTGAGCCTGCGGGTTCGAGACCCGCCTGGGCAGCGAGACCTCATCTCTACAATAAATAAAAAATCAGTCGGGCGTGGTAGCACATGCCTGTAATTCCGCCTACTCGGAAGGCTGAGGTGGAAGGATCACCGGAGCCCAGCAGGTGAGGCTGCGGTGGCCGGGAGCGGCCACTGCACTCTAGTCTGGGCGACAGAGTGAGACTCCAACTCAAAATAATAATAATAATAATAATAATACTGAGAACGTTTCCATGCTGATGCCTCCTCTCCACCACTGCCTGGATTTACTGGTGGGTTGAAAGCCACATTACAGGAGAGCAGGTAGCAGACATCTCTCTATCTCCTGCTGCTCAACTCAACTTTTCTTCTATTTCTCACAGGTGGGAAGTGGCTAAGCCTCTGTAGGGAAGCTGAAGGGAGCATTTGCCAGCTGGTTCAGTGTGCTGGTGTCAGCGTTCCCCTGGCAGAGCAGAAGGCCCAGGAACTTGTGTCCACAGCAGACCCCATGGCAGGCTCCACAGCCTCTCTTCCTCTGTCTAAAGGACATGCTTCTTTCATCCAACCCAGCCTGTCACCTGCAGCTAGAGAGGCACCAGCTGGCCCCCTTGCTGACCTCTTAGAAACATCGAGTACGAGTAGCCTCTCTAGGAGGCTCCTCCCTACCGTGCCCAGGCCTTTCTTATCTCCCAGCCCCTGCCACATCCCTGCCATACCACTGACCACCTGTGCTCAGGAGAAGGGCTGAGCCCTGTGCAAAGAACATGGAGCTTTGACTACAGGCAGAGCCATGAGCTGGGGACAGAGCCTGGTCTTTAATATTAACTGCTGGTTCTCAGGGAGCTGTGTTTCCGCCCAAGCAAAGGAAAAATGCATCATTTGCAGCAAGGGGCCTCAACACGTCACAGCTCAGCAGATAAGATTAGTTCTTCGCTGACTCAGAACCAGCAGGAGACAGAACAATGTGTTTTCTGGGTTTCTTTGTATCCCTAAGAACTGCCAGGTTAGACTTCTCCTTACCCTCAGTGGAAGACCACAGCTCCGTTATATCTAGAAAGAGTCTGTGGGATCCAACCCCAGCCCTATCACATCTTAGCAGAGTATTCTTTGTACTCAACCTCTCTGTGCCTCAGGTTCATCATACGTAAAATACACATAAAGAGATTAACAATTACTGCCTCCTTAGGATTTCCACAAGGAGTAGATGAGTTCATATGTGCAATACATTTAAAATAGCATGAGGCACACAGCAGACCCCAAGACGTGTCAGCCCTGGGCCTGGACCTAATATGGGTCATGTAGACTGCACGGGAGGGGCCTTAGAAAAGAAAACTTCACAAACACCAGAAAGAATGCCAAACTAGTCCCATCCCTGGGCAGAGTCAAGAAGCAGGAAATGTCTAACAATGGCCCCTCACAACTCCCTATTTGGGGTCCAGGACTCCAAACCCAAGTTCAGTCTCCCTTCTGGTTCAGTTTGGGTCTTGGGAAAATACTGTGACCCTGTTGCAGGGAACTTCTCTGCCAGGGATGCAGTAAAATGGGTCACTTCCCAAGAATCCCAGAGGCTCACACTTCCAGGGAGCCCCTATCTCTGCTGGTTGACATCCGCTTATACCCACCGCCCAACTAAAATCCCCAAGTCCAAGCATGCTTCCCTGACCTTCACCCAACACCTGCTAAAATTGAGCTTCTCTCCCTGGGCTCCCCTGCCTACGTGTCTCTCACTCCACTGTGCCTGGGTGCCAGTTGGTTACCGAGTTCCTGGAGGGGACAGCAGCCAGGAAGTGAGGGAGATGAGATCCTGCAGGGAAGGGGACATCCCATCTCCTCACCTTTGGCTGGGCCCCAGGAGCTGTTTCCACCTCCAGCCTCCCTTGTCCTTTCCTCCTCTGTCCCTTCCAGGGAACCCCACCTGCTGTGGTGACTCACACTCTCCAGGCTGTCTCCACCTCTTTGTCCCTCTGCTGGGAAGGTTCTGCCCAACAACCTCACCAGGAGATCCTCACTCTTTCTTCAAGGTGCAGCTCAGGCTACCATGTCAACCTCCAGCCACCTGCAGGCCAGGCTAGCTGAGGTCTGACCTCCCACCCACTTCTGCCCCATGCTCATATGCTCCATGACAGTAGGATGACTAGACTCTAGGTTCATCTTCCCCATTAGACTATGAGGTCTCCTAGCATAGACTCCATACCCCAGGACCTCTGCCCCTGCCGTTCCCTTTCCCTGATTCCTCTTTCCCATCTGGCCAACTGCCACTCATCCTCCAACTTCTATTCATGTCTCACTTTCTCAAACTCTTCATCAAAGTGCAGGTCCTGGTCTGCCCTCTGTTGTTGACTGAATTATGTCCCCACAAAACTCCTGTGCCGAAGCCCTAACCCCCAGTACTTCAGGATGTGACTGTATTTGGAGATAGGACTTTTAAAGAGGTGATTCCATTAAAACAAGGTCCTTAGAGGGGGTCCTAATCCAACATGACTGGTGTCCTTACAAAAAGAAGAAGTGTGGACTTGGAGACACCAGAGAGGCACTTGCACACGTGAGGAAGAATGAGGCGAGGGGCAGCCATCTGTAAGCCAAGAAGCAAGGCCTCAGAGAAACCAAGCCTGCCAGCACCTTGAACTTGGATTCCCAGCCTGCAGAACTGTGAGAAAATGAATCTCTGTGGTCTGAGCCATCCAGGTGTGACATTCTGTGATGGTAGCCCTGGCCAATTGTCTGTCATAGATGTCTGTCCTTTTCTTTTATACACCCACTCCAATTGTGGTGTGGTAGCCACTGTTGCTGCTGACCAATACTTCTGGTGCTCTGCTATCTCAGGACATATGAGGATTGGACTGTCCAACTCCTGGAGCTTACGTGTGTCTGTGTGACTGACTGGCTTTTGCTGAGGAAACATGAGTGGATGTGAGACATGTCACTTCTGAGTGACAGCATCTAAGAGACAGGCTCAATTCTCTGTGCTTTCTTCCTACTGGTATACCATGGAGAACATGTTGGCATGGAGGTGCCACCATTTCAGAGCAACCTGGAAGGCTGAACACACAGAGAACAGCAGTCCTCCAGAGACACCTGGACCTGCAGGCAAACAAAAAATAAAATCCTGTTGTGTTAAATCACTGTGATTTCAGGTTGTAATTGAAACATAACCTAGTATATCTGGCCTGGTGTGATAGTTATTTACAGTTCTTTACTTATTGTCTATCTTTACGAAAGGAATGCAAGTTCTACGCAGGAAGGGACGTGACTGTTTTGTCCAGTTCTATATCACCAGTGTCCAAGAGACTAACTGGTACTCAAGAGAGTTTTGTAGAATGAATGGATCTGGGTTACCTCCATGCCCAGGACAAACCTTGGCACAGTCCATGCTGATTGAATGTGTCTTGGGCTAAATAGCATGGGATGGAATTGGGTCTTCCCCAGTAAAGGCTGATTCCTCCCTGTTCTACTGCCAGGCTCCAGCAAAGCCTGCTCCCCAGAGTAAGTTGTCTCCCGGCCTCACAACTGTCACTACCGTGTGTGGAGTGCTCTTGGGTTTCACACCTCTCCATTTGTTATCTCGAGATTAACAAGTCTGGCAGCTTTTGCTGCAGCATCACTTACGCTGTGCTGGGTGAGGACAGTGTCCCAGCAAACAAGACAGACAAGCCTCTTCCTTGGGACATCACACTCAGGCGGAGGCATTTTTGGACTCCTACTGCATGGTGAAGTGGGGGAGGAAGCCAGAAGCGCAGCAAGCAGGTTTGACTCTCTGCTGCCTCTCCAAGAAGCCCTCCTGCCCTGGACCAATTATAGTCCCTCAGACGGTGTCCATCATGAGCAAGAGGAGGCAATATGAAAAGAACTGTCATGGATGTTTTAGCAAGATCAAAAAATATGCCATAGTGACCACATCCTTTGCCTAACAACTATAGGTCAAGGATGGCCAAAAGGTTTCATCTCACATGTCAACTCCATTAATTAAGAGTGACTTTAGGAAGGGTTCTGAGGCTGGCCCAGCTAGGCAAAGTTCTGTCATCAACATATGATGTCTGCCTTGGCCATAGGGTAGTGACAGAGGAAGGAAGAAGGCATGTCAGCCAAATTTCTATCATTCCTATTGTAAATAGCCAATCAATATCGCAGAAGTCCATAAAATACTAGTATGAGATCTTCCCCAAAAAAGAGTCAAAGATGACCCCACTTTGACCTCTCCAAACTGTTGGTCTCTCTGGGTTTCAATGTGGTTATTTGTAAGATGGGGGTACCAGACCAGATATCCTCAAAGGGCTTTAGATCCCAGAGGCTGAAGATGAACCACAAACCAGTCGTCTTTGAAAATGAGAAGTCACTGTTTAGTCAATAAGTATGGATTGAGCATCAAGTCTGTGGCCAGATTGCTGAAGGACAGACAAGAGGCCTGGTTCTTGATCTCAAGAACCTTGTGTCTTACTTAGGACGCATGCACGCATGAGAGCCAGTATAATTGGGAGCTTGTGATTCCTTTTCAGCTGTGGGAATTAAAGTCATTGGAACCCAGTTGTTTGGGGTGAGAATCTACAGAGCGATCCCATCAGAGGAGTGGCCAGAGAGGAGGTGTGGATGTACTTACCTAGGCACAGCTGATATCAGGCCACAGGAGAGATCTGTACAGAGATGCACTATCCAAAGTCTTGGTCTTTGACAGCCACCTACACAATTTTTGCCATGATGTGGTATCACCTCTGTTACTACATGCTTAATCACTTCTGTAAATCAACCAACATTTCACCCTACATAAATTTATTGTTAAAAATAAACTTTATAATGCCTCTGCACATGAAAAAGCAGTATAATTTGCCATCAATAGATGATCACTGTCAAACAATTACATAATTATTAAAGTACAAATACCCATCTCTGTGCCTCCTGAAATCACTAGTACGGCATTTGGGGGAACATAGGTCCAAATGAAAAGAGAACTAGATTAAAAACCAGGGTAGCTAGTGTAAGTTCCAATGCTGCCTCTAAAAATTATGGTCGCTCATTGAGAGCCGACTGTGTGTCAGGCATTGTTCCTATGTTTCTTCAGGTCCTTATAATACTCAATGTCAGGTATATAGTAGAATATTCATTTTTCAAATGAGAAAACTGAGTCATAAGGAGGTTAAGTAATTTGTCCAAAGTCGTATAGCCAAAAAGCATCTGAAGTGGAATTTGCAGACCCAAGGCACTAGGGTTTCCCCGTGACCCCACTTTAACCTCTCCAAACTGTTGGTTTCTCTGAGCTTAAGTGTGGTCATTTGTAAGATGGGGTCACCAGACCAATGTCCTCAAAGGGACTTAGACCCCAGAGGCTGAAGATGAACCCCAAACCAGGAAGCATTCCCACTTCAGGTTTCAAGGAGTCTGAGCTAAATACCACACTTTGCCCAGACCCTCAGCAGGTCTGGGCAGCTGAAGGAATTATTGGAATGTTCTGATAAATACAGGGTGCTGACATAATTGACTACATGCCTGGAAGAAAACAAAATTAGACCTCCTGTATCTGGCACTATTTACAACAAGAAACCTGAAGTAGATTGACAAGTTAAATGTAAAAAGAAGGCAAAAAAATTAAACACTAAGTTAGCATCTATATCCACTGTCCACAATAGATTAAGTGGGAAAATTGAGCAAGCTACAGAGAAATGTGTGTAGTAAAATCCCATTTCTGGAGAGTAAAAGAAAAATCCTACAGGAAAAATATATACGTCTCTAATTGTCTATCCAGGCTTAGAGAAAAATCTGGAAGCATTGACACCAGACAGCATTGATTTCCTCCCTTGTGGCAGGGAGCAGAGGGCATAAAAAGGAGACAGGAGAAGGGTCTGTCAGATGGAAACATTAAAAGGTGCATTGCAAAATGGATAAAAACAACATAATAAATAAAAACATAACATATGAAAGATGATTCACAGCATTACTGCAAGCATTTACAAATAAAGTAACCATGCGAACAAGGATTATGGTGTAACAAACTCAAATAAGAACATTGATTTGATTAGGTAATAAAATTGTGATTTTTGTCTTAGATTTCTATTATAATTTTTTTTGCACTATTATATCACAAGAAAATGATGTTTTGTAATGCTTAAAATCATTAAAAGTACATTTTCTCCAATTTTCTGGCTGTGCACAGAATAAGGGGATAGTTCACATGCACAGTATAGAGTTGTTGTCTGGGGCACCCAAGCAAGGCAGCCCTAATAGTGAGGCTCACTCTCTCTTGACAGTTGGTCTCTGTCTCAATTTCTACAGGATTTTCCAAATTAAAAAAAGATACCCCCCCCACCCATGAACTGTGGTTTTACCTGTAAGGCTTTCATTTTAGTCATTTAATTTAGATTCAAATGAGCTGGAGAAGCTGATGACAAAAGTTCCCAGGTAACAGAGGTCACATTGGCAAGGTCGGAAACATCACCACTGATTGACTTTCTGATTTTGACTTCTCCAAGGCACTCCTAAGTCTGTGCTAATCAGATGCAGGTGGTCACGGGCCTCCTTAGCTAAGAGAATGAAAGTTTTCATCTTTTATTAAACACCAGAAACGGCTAGAAGTGCTACCTCTGAGAGGCAAGGTTTAAAGAAGCAAACTGATATATTTGGCTAATTAAACCATTAAAAACCTCATTTAGGTGTAAATAAGAAAGGCCCATTAAATCTTAATGTACAGCATGGGGTATGAGCTTGGCTCCAGCACCAAGTGCCCAGGCCCTGACCCCAGGAAAGTGATTAAAAATAGAACTCCCGTCAAAGCACTTTCTGGCCTCTACTGGAATAAGAGATGCTCCCCAAAACAGGAGGCATCATTTCTCTACGTCACACACACACACACACACACACACACACACACACACACACACACACACACGCATGCATGGTGTACAGACCACAGTGGAAAGGAAGGTAATTCACCCTCCCTGTGGCTGCTCACAATTTTAGGGAAGGGCAGTTTCAGTATCAACTGGAGCGAGAGGGCCCTGGACAGTCAGGAACAACTTGGGAAGCCTATAGGTCTGAAACTGAGCACAACTGGGCACGGGTGCTGAGGCAGCCCCTTGCTATCTCTGAACTTTTAGATGGCTTCGGGTCCCTGGGCTTTCACTCCATGATAAAATAGGGTTGGGAAGAATCAAACCTTCTTCACATAGTCTAATGAGGATTAAATGAGATAATGTATCTGAAGCCAGCTAGGGCAGGGCTCAGTCAATTCTATGTGCTCAATAAATATTTTGAAGACATTTTAAAAGGCACACTAAAATTTTTCAACACTCTCTAGGTAGTTCTGATTTTCTATTATTATTTGTCTATGTTTTCTAATTGTTTATAATAAATAAATATTGTAAAATGTATTAAATACTTGAGACCTTGATTTTCTGCCAGTTTTCCACTGTTCATGCAAGGCTAAAGACAAGAGATGTAGATATACTTCTCACACTATATCCTTTTTAAAAAACCACACACATGCATTAGCTTTTGCAACAGCGAACGAAATAATTAATTAATGAAAACAGTTTAATTATAAATAGGGAAACGAGGGTCTGAGAGACAAGGTGGATACTGAGTCTGGCAGGTGAGGTCTCCCTCCTCTCAGCTCATGCTCCTCCCCAGCATGACTTCTCTTCATGGGACCCTCTGGAGAAACACTTATTTAAAAAGAAGTTGTTTTTGCCTTTAGAGAGACGTGGTTCTTCAGTGACATGGCACACATGGTAAAGGGAACCAAGAGCTGTGTGTCTGGGAGTTTGACTACACCTGCAAGGTAAGTGTGGAAATAGATGAGGTCAGCTGCCCATCTTCCCAGAGCACTGAAGATAAACAGCACCAGAGGCAGGGAGTGCAGTAGATAATTATCTTATCAATTCATTCATTCATTCAGCAAATATGTCCTGAGAGCTTGCTACATGCCAGGCACTGTGCTGAGGACACAGGCTTTTGTAGAGTTTAGAGCCTCATGGGGGAAGCAGCAAACAAGCAGCTAAAATGAATATTTCTTACATGTGGTGGTCAGGGCCATGAAGAACAAGCCAGGTGACCTAATTGGTAGAGGTCAGGGAGGGAGAAGCTTTCTGAGGAAATGACATATAAACTGACACCTAAATGTTGTGTAAGAATCAGCCAGGTTACAGATAGAGGAAAGCCCATTCTAGAAGGAGGAATTGCATATGGGAAAGCACCAAGACGAGAAAGAGTTTGTTCTCTTGTCTGGCCAGGGTGTTGAGAGTAGTGAGCTTGGAGCAGGTCAGGGGACTGGGTGGGGATTCAGATAGGACTGGGTAAGACAGGGCTGTGAGGTTAAAGCAGGAATTTGAAAGTTATCCTAAGTGCCATGGGAAACCATCAACATTTTCAGCAAGTGAGTGACATTATCTGACCTCCATGCTTAAAAGACCTCTCCAGTGAGTGGCTCAGGCCTGTAATCCCAGCACTTTTGGGAGGCTGAGGTGAGAGGATTACCTGAGTCCAGAGGTTCAAGACCAGTCTGGGCAATATGGCAAGACCTCATCTCTACAATAAATCAAAAAATAAGCTGGGTATGGTGGCGCACACCAGTGGTTCCACCTACTTGAAAGGCTGAGGTGGAAGGATCACCTGAGCCCAGCAGGTCGAGGCTGCAGTGGCCGTGAGTGTGCCACTGCACTCCAGCCTGGTGACAGAGACTCTGACTCAAAAAAAAACAAAAAAAGACCTCTCCAGTCACAGTGTGAATCTGGTCCCATGCCCTTTTCTCTTTCAGGCTTCTCTATGGCAGTCCTCATGTCAGTAGCCTGGAAGTCAACATGGACATTTCTCTCCTCAACTCTATCTACTCTGGCAACAAGTTCTTCCAGTCCTGCCTCCTACATATATGGTAGATCTGTCCACGTCTCTCTAACCCCAAAGCCATTACTTGGACCTCAACAATAGCCTCCTAACTACATTCTAGGCTGTCATCCTCAACTCTACTTCTCACTCTGACTGGAAACCCTGAAGTCCCTGAGAGGGTGTGCTGAAGGGCTATGGGTGCCTGAGCCTGTCAGGGAGAAATTACTCACCCTTCCCCCCAAAACCCTGAATGCACTATATTCACAGAGAAAGGTGGCAGGTACTGGGTAGATCTGGTGGAATTGCCCTCATGGTTTTCTAGATCCAGGTCTTCCAGATCCCTTTGACCCATCTAAGCCCCTGTCACATACACACAACCTGGAGTTATCACCTGAAATCTATGCAAGAAGCAGCAAGGACTGAGAGAACAGGACTCTCGATCCACACAGGTCTAACCTAGGTATGTTTGTTTGTCCAACATGCTTCTAGGCCTTTGGCAGAGGATGCAAACATTCCACACCTCTATTAACAGACTTGTTGAGGAAGCAAAACATATGAAAGAAGGTGCCCCTTCCAGATCCACCTCTGCTCAGAAATGATCTGTTCTGTGCTCCAGTCTCTCATGTGCAGATGGGTAAGGTGCATGCTAAGGTACTTATAATCATCATCATTATTAATTCCTGCATTTTAGCAGGGCTAAGGTTTAACGTTGTAAACCAAGAATGACCAGGTAGGTACTAAGTTTCTATAGTAGAGACTGTGGTGATATGGGAAGCCCTTGTCTGCCTGCCCAGGGGGTGATTCTAGGCCCCAGGAAATCACCACCCACAAAGCTCAAAGAGTCAGGTCTCTCCATTCCACAATTCCTCTAGATCTCTTTGTTCCAACTACATCAGTCTTCCTTTAGCTCCTGGAAAATGCCAAGTTCTTTTCTGTCTGAGGGCCTTTGCACATGCTACCCCTTGTCCTCTTATACACTTTCCCACCTCTTATTCCACTCAGCTCCACTTACTTGTTCAGCTCTCAGCTCAAGTCTCACTGTCTGGGAAAGGCCACCCCCAACTTCTTCCTCTCTGTCAGGATCCTCTGTTAATGTGTACTCAGAGGACTGTGTCCTCTCCTTGATGCCCCAGTTCCTTATAATACCTTAGTGTGATTGTTTGAGTAACGTCTGTTTCCTCCAATCATCAGTATGTCCCATAAAAGCATAAAGACAGTCTAAGTTTTGCTCATCCCCAAGGCCTAGCATAGTGCCAAACCTATATCAAGCCCTTAAAGAATGAAAAAGAAAGTAGGACTGAGTAAGTGAATGAATGAATGAATGAACAAATGAATGAGTGAATTCCTTCAAGGCAGCAAGTGTCTTTAATAAGCTTAGTAGCCTTGGCACTAGGGTTACACCCCTCAGAGGCTGCCCAGGACAGTCAGGCAGAGCCAGCCATGGCTAGAGCAATCAGTAGGGCCAACTTTGCCTCTCCAGTGCTTGGTAAGGCCTTTTGTTCTTCAGTTTATTGAAGACAAAAACAAGCCATCCACTGTGCCAGAGGATGATTGCTGTGGTCAGTGCCCTCTGAATCCATGATACTGAACAATTCTGTCATTTCTGGCTGCTAAGAGATTCTATACCGTTGACTTGATAGGGGAGTGAAAGACAGTGCTGGGTAGAACCCCCCAGCAGCTCTCCTGCTCCTTGACCAGACTGAGCTGAAGTGGGATTTAGGAGATCAAAGCAGGTAGGCTCCCCAATTTAAACTCCTCATCCAGGGATAGGTGCCTTGCCTCCAGTAGGAAATGCTACCTGTTACTCGTGCACCCTTACCTTTGTGTGCAAAATCCCAACAGCTTTGTGCACTCATCTTCTGACCCCATGGGCATCTAAGACCTGTTGTTCTCTCCCAGTTTCTAGCACTGGCAAGTGGGGGAGCCCACCAAGCAGAGTGAAGCTAACTAGGCTTAGGAAACAGGGTAAGGAAACAGACCAAGTCAGAACCCAAACTGAAGGCAACTTGGGATCTTTCTAGAGGAGATGGGATGAGAATGGTATCCTACAAGAGAAGGTAGAAACCAGAAGGCATAGGAAGGGAGAAGGGAGGAGGGAGTAGTCTCAAGCTTGTGCTGTTGTGGTGATTGGTCAGGTTTACTAGAGTGACTAGAAAAGTTGTGACCATCCCCCGCTTTGTGTCAGTACCAGGAGGAAGCTAGCTAGTGCCCCATGGAGAAAGGAAATGTTCAGGTAGACCAGCAGGTTGTGTGGTGTCTAAGCTACATTCCAGGTCTGTGATTGTTCCTGCCTTCATGACAAAGTGAGGATGGCTGTGGTTGCCTCCATTTCAGAGGCTGCTTTTGATGTCTGGCTGACACTCAGAATGCTCCACTGCACTCTGCATCTCACTGGCCCAAGCTGAGTTGTAATCTTTCAAGAGCCAGCCGTTGATCACATAATAATCAAACCAAGATGGATGGAGGAAGAATACAAAAAGCATCCCACTGTCTTGGCTCAGAGTCAGGGGGCCTTCCCTAGTGAGAGAGAAAGATAAGAGAAGAAGCTTTAGTTACCCCACCCCCTTTCCCAGGATGAGTGAAACTAGTATTTGTATTTCTACTCATTGTATTCAGGTAGAGAAAGCCCAGAGATAGGGGGTTACAATCATACCTTCTCACCACAAATTCTGACACTCTCTGGCTGTGGGGCCTCAAACAATTGTTAGCCTCCCTGGACTTTCTTTTCCCATCTGTAAAATAAAATGAACAGTACTGGAAGCCCTTTCTGAGGAGGTGATATTCCAGCAAATACCTAGTTTGGAGGGAAAAAAAACAGAACTAAATTTCTGGGAAAAGTCTCTTCCAGGGAGAGGAAACAGAAAGTAAAAATGCCCTAAGACAGAAAAAAACCTGGCTTATTTGAGGGATAGCAACAACAACAATGAAAGCTGGGATGGCTGGATCAGAGTGAGGGAATAAAAAGTCAGTAGATGATTATGTCAAAAAAGCAGTGAGGAACCCATGACCTTAGAAGTCATGGTTTATACTAAGCATTATGAGAAGATGTCAAAGTATTTTATGCAAGAGTGTGACATGATGTGATTACATTTGTTTAAAAAAAAAAAAGTACTTTGGCTTCTATGTGGAAAATGGATTGGGGTAGGTGAGAGAGACAAGGGTAAACATGAAGAACATTTATGGGGTCACTGAAGTTATCCAGGCAAGAGATGGCATTAGCCTGAAAAAATGATGGTGGTTTGGACTAGAGTAATACAGTGGAAATGGAAAGATAGACAAATTTGGGATATAGAATTAGGGTCAATAAGACACATTCACATATGACTTGAATCCCTTCCTGAGCTGACATGAGGTTTATGATATCAGATCAGGTAGGCTCCCAAATCTGATCTCCTCATCCAGAGCTAGGGATCTTCCTTCCAGTGGAGAATGGCACCTGTTTCTTATACACTCTTCCCTTTTGTGCAAAATCCCAACAGTTTTGTCCATATATATTCTAGCCTTGTGGGTATCTAAGACCTGCGAAGCATGGCTTATAAAATCCCAAAAGTCCAACAGCCTTCCTTCATTTCATCCTATTTCTTCCTTCATTTCCCCTTCATACAAGCTGAGAGCATTTCTATTGAGATGGTTGGCTGGATCTACAAGTCACACACCTAATCTCGTTAGCAAACGTTCTCTATCCACACCCTTGGGTGTTTTCTCCAGAGCATGCTGTCTCATTTTTGCAATATGGATAGGCTGAGAAATTTCCAAATCTTCAAGTTCTGTTTCCAAAAAGGAGTAAAAACTGTTAAACAAAAAAAATTAACAATTTCTACTTCAATTTTTTCCCTATCCTCTTGCATTTTACTACAAGCAACAAGGAAAAACTAGGCCACACCTTCAACACCTTGCTTTAAAATGTCCTCAGCCAAATATCCAAGTTCATCTCTTGCAAGTTCTACTTTTCACAAAGCGGTAGAATACAATTCACCCAAGTTCTCTGCCATATTATAGAATCACTTTTTCTTCAGTTTCCAATAACATATTCCTCATTTCCATTGGAGACCTCACCAGCAGCAACTTTAACATTTATATTTCTAGCATCAGTCTCTTCAAGGCAATTTAGGCTTTTTGTATCATATTCCTCAAAACTCTTCTAGCCTCTATTCATTACCCAGTTTCAAAGCTACTTCCACATTTTTAGGTGTTTGTTACAGTATGCTGGTGCATGGGGTTGACAAGAAGAAGATAGGGGAAAAGTTCACATGAATGATATTCAGATTTTTTTAGCTGGATTATTAGTGAATATTAGTGCAATGTACTGATGCAGGGTAACTCAGGAGAAGCAAATTCAGGGAAAGGCTGTTGGACATCCATATGGAAATGCAAATAAAATGTTTAGAAATACAATCCTAAATTCATGGGAGAATTCTTGGTTTGAGAAAGAAGTGTAGGAATGACTCCCATGTATCTACATGCAGAGAGTTGGTAATAAAAACATCTAGGGACACCTGGAACCCCCCAACACTTATGGGTTATGAAGAGGAGAAAGTACCAGCCAAGGAAATGAAGGAGCAGTAGTATGTGAGGCTGGTGGAAAGGCAGAAAGTCAAGTGTTTTAAGGAGAATGGAGGGATCCGTTGTCTCAAGTAAGTCTGAGAGGTTGGGTTTGAGGAGAATGAAGAGGTAATCACTGGCTCTGGAAACATGAGCTTATTGGTGACCTTGACAGGAGTAGTTTCAGTGGAGTCATGGGACTGGAATTTTGAACATCAGTGGGTTAAGAGAGAATAGGAGGTGAGAAAGTGGTGATGGCAGTGATGGATGGCTGATATGAAAAACTGCTGTAAGGGGAACAAAGCATTCGGATCGTACTGGGGAGGAAGGGTGGAGTCAAGAAAAGGTTTTTTAAGTTGGGACCAGATACTTGGATAGATATAGAAACACCAGAATGGAGCAACTGGGATCCAGGCACAGGGTGGGTGAGAGACAGAAAACAGTCCCAGGTACTGATATCCTAGACTCCCCCAAGGAGAGGGAGGAGCCCTGCAGGGCACCAAGTGCAGCCAGATACCGGCCTTAGCAGTCTCTCTCCTGTACTCACCCAGGAGCCTGAAGAGGAGGGGGAAAGCCTGAGAGAAGCATAAATCAAAGAGTCAGGAAGAGAGCAATTTAAAAGGAAGAAGAAGAAAGAGAAGAGCCAGCATGAGTTCTGATTCTGTCCGGACAGAAGCCAAACTGTGAGGAAAAAAAATTATGACATTGGTTCTGTATCTTCTGGTTGGTTTACCTAGTCAATAAGTTTCATTTTCTTTGGAGATTTTCAGTTTAAAACTTTTTAAAAGTTTTGTTTTAAGTAAACTTCAAACCAGAGGTCTCTCTTTCTCTCTCTCTCTCTCTCTCTCTCTCTCTCTCTCTCACACACACACACACAAACACACTCAATGCATGTGGTAATGTGGAATGGGGGTATATGATCCTAAAATTGCTCCAGAGGGGGTAAACATCAAAACATCACCCATCCTTAGTCAAATATCATATCCCATTATCCTGGCCACAGTAGTTGGTTTAGGCAAGACATGTAGCCAGCATGTTGTAATAATATTCATTCCTGGGACTTTTGCTTGAATTATTGGGAGGGAGGAGGCCCTCTTCTTTCCAGTAGGTCAGGAGCCTAAGGCTGTCAAACACATGTCTTGGCCACTACATCGGGACAGCCTGCTTGAATTTGGAGTCAAAAAGGCAAAAGCAGAACTGAGAGACACTGATGAAGCCAGTACTACTCTTGAATGCCTAAGGTTCATCAATAAATAAATGTATCCCCCTGCCCCCCAAGGCAATTTGAGTTGGTTTTCTGTCACTTGCAAGCAGAGTCCTCACTACTAAGACAACAGAAGTAAGTAAGGCAAACTCAGGATCACTGGAGAAGCCCAGAACAAAAGGAGGCTGGCCTGAGTTAGGCTTAAGGTAGACAGAAGGGGCACTGAATGAAGACCAGAGAAGCAGGAGTGTCCAAGACTAGCCCTAGACAATCTCAGCATTTCACAATGTGTGGTGCATCTTTTATATGCATGATCTCTGAAAGGGTAAACTGAGGCAAGGTAGGCCATGCCATGGGAATAATGCAAAGATTTGCAAAAGCTAAGCAAGAGTTTATTATCCACTTTCCACAGACAGAATGGGGCCTATGCTCACAGGCAAGCATGGCCCAGAGGTTTGGGTGCAGGGTGTATTTAAGGTTAGAGCTTTTATGGGGAAATAGGAGATAGGTAAAAGTTTTCCCAGCAGCTGCTGTTCTTAGGCATTGACAACATTAACCAGGTGACTTGAGGTAAGGTATCTTGTATCTTCAGGCAGGGGACTGGAATTTGGCCAACCTGACTTTATATACCTGAAAAACAAATGCTTGGAAAGAAATAGCCAAGGAGTGCAAGCAATTATCAATTTTACTCAAATGGGTTCTGTGAGCTAATGATCAATGAAGGGCTAAAACAATCAGCCGCTTTAAGCATGACTAAGCTACACAGACTATTGTGATTGTTCTCTAGTCTTTTAACTAAAGTTTCTTCATTGTAAAAGTTAAACTCGTAACCCCTTCCATCTCTGGATGTACAGCAGCCCTGTGAACAGTGAGGAGGTCATACTCTGTTTAATGAAAAAGAAAATGTGTCTCAAAGGGGAGAAGGAATCTCTAGCAGACCCCAGATTTCAGCTCAAGATTTCTGGTTCTAGGAAGAGTACCTTGCAGGGCCTCTGCCCACTCAAGTGGCACCGTTGTCCTAGTTAACAAAACACACACTGCCCAGTCACTCCCAGCCCCCAGGAGGTAGGCTGGCTGCTGCCTTTCTCTACTTGACAGGCACTGCTGGCTCCTCATCCAGGCGCTGCCATGCAGAGCCTACCCGCTTGCTGTGCCCTGCAAATCTGGACCTTTTTTATATACCATATTTCCACTTTGCTTCCTTCCCCTCTTCTTTCACTTACATCCTGTGTTTCCTTTCCTGTCTCTGGGCTTCAATGAACCCATCCCCAAAATGAAGTTGGGTTAAACATGAGTTCCCCAACAATCTTTCCTGTTGTGAAATTCTGTTACTATGCCTCTGCTGAGGTATAAGAAGTGGCCTCTAATGAGAGCCAAGATTAGCATCCCAACAGCACCCAAAATTGCCTTTACTGGGATTACAATTTTGTCTTCCATTCAGTTCCTTTGAATTTAGCCACTGGAGACAATCATCACAATGTGGGAACTGGGGCTCTCCACGGTTGACTTCTGCATCCTTAATGTATATCATTCTGTTTCATCTTAGTTGTTATTTCCACTTCAGTGATGAAAGTGCCATATCAGAGAGGTTAAATATCTTGCCTAAGGTCACACAGGAGGCAACCCTAGTTCTATCTGATCCTAAAGCCGGAATCTATCTACCGGATATTCCAATCATCATCTCTTAATGCTGGATCCCACTTGATCAGGTTTCACTCAGGACATTCTAGAGATCCAGAGCAATTAAGCTTTGATAGGAAAAGAGTAAAAACCACACCCTAAGCAAAGCCACCATCCCCGTGCAACGTGGAGTGGAGACATGCAGGCTCTTGCAGCCTGACCTCTGCTCTAATTCAGTTCCCCAGCTAAACCACCCCTCCCCCACAACATGCTGTGTGACTACAAGCAAGCCCCTTCACTTCTCTGCACCCCAGTTTCCTCATCTGCTCTAAGGTGACATCAAACCATTTTCTTCTCACAAAACAGTGCTGTCGCAAGGGCATGGAGAGATGACATGTGACCTAGTGCCATCCAGGTGAAACGCCTTCAGCCTCTCACTGGGTCAAGATTCCTTGTGGCTATTGACAGTCTCTCTGCTATTATCATGGCTTCAAATCCACTTTTAAAATTGCTGACCTGTATTATAAAGCTACAGAATTCAACTAAGGGATACAGTCATCCTTCAAGAAAAAAGTATGGTCTCCTTCCAAAAACCCCTCACAAGGGTAAAACCACATTTGCCCTTGTCCCTTGTTTTGAGGTGAAGTCAGATATTCAATTATGCTGGCCTTCCCATCTCCCTTTGCAGGTTCTGGGTGAGGTTAGACTGGGGTTATTGATGCAACATTCCTATTTTAAATGCAAAACAAAAGAGACATCATCTGTCTTGAATGTAAAATAGAGCCCCAGTGCATTTTTCAAGCTGCTAAGGCACAATTGGTCCAGTATCATTTCTGTAGCAAACACAGAACAAGCAAAAACCTAGCAGGTTTGAGGTGTTTGTTTCCCTGTGAATATAATCAAGCAAACTCTACAGAGGCATTTTCTAATGTGCTTTGCATTGAATATTTAAATGTATATAAATAGTGCTAAAAATGAAACCCTTGTGTCCTTATAATATTGCATCTGATTTCTAGAAACTGAACTTCCTCAGGTTCAAAAATATTAGCAGTAACTTAACATCAAATGTGTAATATCAAAAGTGTTGTTCTCTACCATTTTTGTAGTTGCTGAGATGGAATCTTAAGGCAGTATGTCCACTAAAGCTTTGCATTTTCATAAGATTGAATTCTAAATATCTGCTAGAAAACTCATGGCTCAAAGAACTTGTACCAGCCTTAGAATATCTGCGACTAATTTCTTTTTCATAATAGGATTGTCTTATTTTTCATTTAAGGGAGAGAGAGAGAGAGACATTATTGAATCATTAGGAGATAATTGGTCCCCAATAAATAAAATTTTCTTTAGATGATTAAATTCATTCTAAAAAAGATAATTTTCCAGTAAGCTCTGATATCTTACTTCTTACTCAAATAAATGATCACCCCTTTTACCACCCATCCTCCTGATTGCACAAACGTGGACAACAGTAATTTGCTTCCTGTTAAAGGGCAGGTGTTTGACTTCTCTGTATTTGTATGCTCTCAAGGTTTCTTTCAAGTGGGTGCCTAGAGACAACATACGGGTGAGGCTGGTGGGAAAAAGGAGGGACATGCACTTTGGTGGAATGTCAAGCAGCCTCCTCCCAGCCCTCAAGGTCATGCACCCAGCTGGGTGACAACCAGATGTACCACTTCCATTCAGCTCCACAACTGCTTACTGTTCAGAAAGAGACTGGACAACACTGAACTCAGAATTGTAGGACAGACAAAGAAAAATGAATGGCAATCTCTCTTGTATGCAGAACTGCCACAGACAGGTCAGGCTCAACACAGACTCAAAGTACTATTAGTTATTGGGCAAATGAGGGGCCCAACTAGGAGGTGGCAAGAGAGTGAAGAAGCCAAAAGCCAGACAGACCTGGGTTTCAATCTCGATTCCTTCTAACAGCCCTGAGATCTCAGACAAGTGGATTCACATCTCTAAACTTCCTTTTGTGCACAATGTGACTAATATCCTTGTGCTTCCATCAGAGGAAAGGTAATGACCCAGAAATGAGTATTTAGCACACAGTGCTGGCGCCCATTCAGTGCTCAGAAGTAATATAAAGTTCAACTGGGTCAGAGACAAGGAATACACTGTGACCCCTTGAGATTAACCATGAAGGCTTCTTAAGGCAGGCAGGTTCTAAGTGACAAGGAGTAGCTGGGTTTAACCAGGCAAAAGAGATCCATGTTAGTGTATGAATAGCTGGACCAAAGGCATAAGTGGGACACTGGGCATGACCTATAAAAAAGACACTAAAGAGAATAGCCTGACACCACCCTTAAGCCTCCCTGTCGCCAACAAGCCAACTCCATCAGTTTGGGTGTTTCAAGGAATACAAACTGGTTCTAACCATCAGTCTTTTTGACATAACAAGAAAGGCAAGATTGCAGCAAACAAAATTTCCAACTTGAGGCATGCATGTTGATTTGAATTAGCAAGAGTCCTGCCAAACAGTGGCTGCTTAATAAACCCTTATTGGTAAATGGTGCTGCTCTCCACATTACTACAGATAATAATGAGTAGACTGCCTTACGAATTAAGTGTAACATCCGTTCATTATAATTACCAAAATACTAGTATTTTTTTCTCCCTGCATTCACTTTTGAGGAGAAAATGCAAATGATATCAAAAACAGCTCAGAGCTGACATTTAGTCTATTTAGAACTAATCACCTTCCACAGTTTGGTCTGTGCTCAATAAACATTCAGCCAAAACTCTTAGACCTTTCCCATCTCAATCCCTGATAAGCAGGAGTTCACATTTAGGATGAGGACTTAAGGTCCTCCTGGTCTCTTTAATAGAAAAGAAAGATTCCACTATGGCCACCAGGCAATCTTTGATACGGCAGGAAAGTGGACTTTTCATAGAGTGTTGGAGCTGGAGGTGGCCCTAAAGATCATCACATCCAGTCTTCTTACCTACTGAAGGGAAAACTGAGACCTGGAGAGGAGGAAAGACTTATTTAAAGTCCAACAGCAGGGCAGAGCTAGGACTCAAACCTAGAACACCTGATGCTTGCTCACCTCACATGTGCTAGAAAGGTCTTTAGTGACAAAAATTAAACCCAATCCAATAAACCACAGCTAGGTAAAGTAGGAAAGAAAGAAAGAAAGAAAGAAAGAAAGAAAGAAAGAAAGAAAGAAAGAAAGAAAGAAAGAAAGAAAGAAAGAAAGAAAGAAAGGAAGGGGGGAGGGAGGGAGGGAGGGAGGAAGGAAGGAAGGAAGGAAGGAAAGAAAGAAAGGGAAGAGAGATGATAGATTATATAGATAGACAGGGAGACAGATAGGACAGAGTCTCCATTCTTCATGCACTTGGATAATCTAAAGTTTAATTTCTTATCACTCCCACTTACATTTAATGGGCAATTTCATTCTTCATTTTTTTCCTCATGTAGCTACCCCAAGTCTTCTCACCATTCACAAGTCTGTTTCTAATATTGACTCAACTTCTACATGTGTTACAGTTATTTCTTCATCTCAATAAGATGCAGGCTCAGTTACCTTAATCCGGAGATTGACTTCATTACTTGATCATGCATCCAGAGTAAATTTGAAACCTGTGAAATGATAAAACTTCCTTGGGCAAGAAACCTGCCTCTTCTTCTCTTACATTCTCTATAGCAGAGAGTTCAAGACAGTGTTATGGACTTGCTACATTAGAATTGCTAGGGAGCTTTCCAAAGATGCCCATTCCTGGGTCCCACTCATGGCATCCCTGGTTCTGTAGGTGTGAGGTGAGACCAGTTTCTACAAAGCTCCCAGTGTAAGTCTGAGGAATAACCAAGTTTTACAGCATCACACACAGGTCTAATATTCCATGAGGCTCCAATAAATATCTTCTAAATGACCTTTGATGGAGATATTCAAGCCTCTTCCATAAAATCACAGTGTTCCAGAAATATGAGAGTTTTTTTGTTCTAAAGGCTGGAGGGCATTTTCTTATCAGTTTCTTATTCAAAATCATAAAGGGATTAATCTCTTTTTGGGGATAATTTGTTACAGACTGCGAGGTGGATGACTAGAAGATATTTAATCATTTACAATCCAGCAGAACTTAGCTTCAGTGTGAGGTAAAGTTATTAAAAATTACATTTGGATCATTTGACAAATAATGTCAGAGAAAGAGGGAGGAAGAAGATGACAGCCTGGGGAAGGGGGACATTCCTTTGCCAAGACAAAAATAAATTGCACCTACACTATTATGACAACTGTTTTGCCTGAAAGAGGTTGAAAGGAAGATCATAAATAAAGATGTTCATGGCCAGAGGCCCAGTATCTGACTGGAAGCCAATGGCCAAACTCAGGCAAGCCTTTCTTGGCCCTTGCCAAAGTTTCCAACACATTCCTAATAACTGGTGCCATCAAGGTGACCCAGTGTTAAGATTGATCTATCCAGATGTTGGTTGTGGTCATTATTTTAACAATTTTTACTAGCAATGAGCAGTTGGCTTGAAGGGCAGAAGACAGTTAATGTAAAGATACAGGATTCTCATCACAGGGTAAACTTGGAATGATATAAAGTTTCCAAGAAAAGACCCCACACTCCAAGGTCTAAACCTGAGACCTGGTCAGATATCTGAAACAGGGTAGGTAAAAGGGTCTTTGGTCTACATCTGTGAAAGAACCAACTTACGTTGCTCAAAGGAGATACCACGGAGGTCAAACTTAGAGACAAGTGAATGTTACATCATGCATATGGATAGAGCTGTCACAAGTTGACTGATGACAAAGAAGACTTCTGAGATACATATTTTTAAAAACCTGCTGGCCTTTTCTTGACTCCAAAATAATAATATCACAAGAAGAGATGAGCCAACTGGCAAACGTCCATGTGCAAGTGGTCCCAGTGAGAACGGCTTGTGCTCTGCCCCCATGAACAATGTGACACTCTGCTCCCCAAACTGCCTATTCAGCAAACCTTCCAACATCTGCATGTCAGCACCTCAATACAGCACAGTCATCCTCAGAGCAGAGAAAAACTCAAGGAATTTGGATGAAAGTGGTCTTGGGAACCTAGAGACGGGTCTCAGAGGATTCATTATTTTGTATGTATGCCCTTTCAAAGCACAATCAGGAATAAATGAAGTGGTATGAAACAAAGAGCAATTCTTCCTGTATTTACCCAGTTGGATTCATGTTAGATAACTCTGATAAGGACTCCAAAATTTTATTGAGATCCCTAAAATCACATATTGTCAGCGAAGGGTATGGTCTTAGGCATCCCACAGGGAAATCCTCTCAACTAACTAATGAAGCAAAGAAGCCTGGAACTGGGTGAGTAATCAGAGACAAAGCTTATTTGAGAATCCTGGTTTTCCAAAATGCTCCATGAAAGAAAGAAAGCAGTGAGGGTGGGTGGGTGGGTGGGTGGATGGATGAGCTGATGGAAGGATGGGTGGATGAATGGATGGATGGGTGGATGGATGGGTGGATGGATGGATGGATGGATGGGTGGATGGATGGGTGGATGGACAGAAACATGGGCAGTTGATCCCTTGGCCTCAATGCATAGAAAGAAGTGAAATGAGGCACTTGCAGGAATGTGAAATCCAATATAAAAGCTTGTATCCATGGTTTCTTCTTTCATTCACTTCCTCATCTCCTTCAATTGCCTAATTTCCCCATCATTGGTACCATCATTAAGGTAATTAAATTTAAAAACTGGAGGCTTCTTGGTCCAGTTTTAAAGTTCTTCTCTTAAACATACAGTTGACCTTTGAATAACACAAAGTTAGGGGCGCTGACCACCCTACACACAGTCAAAATCCATGTATGACTTTTGACTCTCCACAACTTAACTAATAGCCTACTGGTTTTGGGGGGGGGTTGTTTTTTGCTTTTTGTTTGTTTGTTTGTTAGAGTTGGAGTCTCACTCTGTCGCCCAGACTGGAGTGCAGTGGCC
>NW_007252049.1:80865-128104 GCF_000164805.1 Carlito syrichta
ATCCACTCACCTCAACCTCCCAAAGTGCGGGATTACAGGCTGAGCCACCAAGCCCGGCTTCGCCTACTGTTGACCAGAAACCTTACCCATAACATAAACAGCCAATTAGCACATATTTTCCATGTTATATGTACTATATACTGTATTCTTACAATATAGTAAGCTAGAGAAAAGAAAGAGTTATTAAGAAAATCATAAGGAGGAGAAAATGTATTACTATTCACTAAGTGGAAGTGGATCATCCTAAAATCTTCATCCTCATTTATCTTCACCTTGAGTAGGCTGAGGAGGAGGGAGGTTAAGTTTTGCTGTCTCGGGGGTGGAAGAAGTGGAAGAAAATCTACATTTAAGTGGACATGTGGAGTTCAAATTCGTGTTCAAGGCTTAACTGAATATCCCTGCTCCTTCATTGAGTTCAACTAGTCTCACAACTTTACACTGTAATCCAAATGTTGACAGTTTCCATATTTGTATCTCTAGCCTGAACCTCTATCCTGATCTTTAGACATACATCTAACTGCCTATGCAACATCTCCCTATGAATGTATAATGAATATCTTGTTTGTTTGAGACATAGTCTTGCTTACCACAGCCTCGAACCCCTGGGCTCAAGCAATCGTCCCACCTCAACCTCTCGAATAACTGGAACTATAGAGGTGCAAGCCACCATACCCAGCTATTTATTTTTATTTTTATTATTGTAGAGATGGGTTCTTGCTACATTCCCCAGGCTAGTCTCAAAATCCTGGCCTCAAGTGATCCCCCCTCCCCCACCTTCCAAAGTGCTGGGATTACAGGCATGAGCCACCACACTTGGCAAATATCTTAAACTTAACATGTCCTGAGTTCCTGATCTCCAGTCCCCTATACCTGGCCCTCCCACAGTCTCCCTGATATCAGTTAATGGCAATTCTGTTCTAAGGGCTTCAGTCCAAATCCTTAGAATAATCATTCATAATTCCATTTTTAATCTTACATTATCTTACATGCAACCCGTCAGCAAATCTTATTGGTTCTACTTCAACAAAACAATCAGATCTTATAGTTCTCGCCACTTACCCTGATGCCAATTCCTGTTCAAGCTACCATGCTCTCTCAGTTGGAATCTTGCAATAACCTCTTCACGCTACTCCCTTATTCTATCTTGTTTTCCTTTAGGATAGTTTCAACACAGATCAGAGAGCTCCTTTTAACATGTGAAGTAGATCTTGTAACTCTTTTGCTCAATACCCCTGAGCCCCAAAGCCCCACATGAGTCCCTCTGGCCTCATCCTCTCCTCTCTTTCTTGGCATTCTAGCCACTCTCAGTTCCTCATCTCCAACACATCAAGCCTGCTCCCATCTCAGAGCTTTGGACCATTCCACACTCTCTGCCTACCGTCCTCTTCCCCGCATTCTACCTGGTTCACTTTCCCAGCTCCTTGCATGTCTTTATTCAAATGTCACCTCAGTGAGGCCTTCATAGGCCATAATATTTACAATTGCAGACCACACACTCAAAGCTTCCTATCCTCTTCTTTCTTTCATTTTTCTTCAACACCTTACAGCTTCATAGGCAGTCCATATTCTACCAAGAAGGAGAAGAAAGTTACATTGTTCCTAAAATAGACATCGCATCGCCTGTGGTCTTCTGCTTCCTCTAATGGAAACTATGCAAAAATTATGAGGCTTGACTCTTTCTACGTCTCCCTGGAAATCGGGCACTAAATCCAGAGCAACAGGCTGGAATTAAAGATATTGATTTGCTTAAATGAAACACATTTTCTGACACCTAGTTTAAAGGAGAAAAATCTCTCTCGATGCTGTCAACACACTACATTTTGCAGCCTTGAAACAAATGCCAAGAGAATGTCGTTCTTTTTTGATTTTTCCCATCTGTAATATTTTTATTGTATTTTAATTTACTCTTTTGTTACCAAAGTGCAGAAGGAAAAAAAATCAAATAAAAGTACTGCATGGCTTGGGATGAGGTGGGAAGTCAGTATCTCTCTCTCTCTGTTTCTCTTTCTCTCTCTCTCTCTCTCTCTCTCTCTCTCACACACACATACACACACACACACTCCTCACACAGCCTTCTTCACATGTTTATTTATCTCTTCTTTCTGACTCAGAGACATCAACAACATGGTCTAGGAAGTGCTGAGATCCGGCCTGGGTAGTGGCAAATTTAAGAACAAGGTTCTGACAGCACTACTGTTTCCCAGATTGACCACTCCTGTACCATCATTATCATTCAGGTTCTTCCTTCTCTGTTTTCCATACTCACTACTTCTTGATTCATTAAGGAACATAGTGATTCAGGAATACTTGTCTCTAAAAATTTTCATCTTACATTTTATATGATTGGCCAGACCATTTTTCTCCTGCTACCTATAAATGTATCTCCTCAGGTTCTAACTCCTTTCTGGGATGTTAATAATTAGTATAATAATCTATTACTTGTTGAGAACTCAGTGCGTCCTACTGTGAGAATCTCTTAACTGACCTCCTTATTTCTAAACTTACCTCCTGAAGTCAACTAAAAATGCCTTTTCAAAAAATAAATCTGAGCAACTCTCTCGGGTCCCCTCCCACTGTGGGAGCATTTCTGTCCTCAACAAATCCTGCTTTCTCACTAAAAAAAAAAAAAATCAAGGGTTGTCACTCTCCTGTTTAGAACCCTGGAGTAAATTCCTACTGAGATTTAGAACAAAATTCAAATCGTGGCCTGTTTCTTCAGACACAGCATGATGTTCTTTGTTCCCTCTTAACTTTGTATCCTACTTGTCTCAGTTCATTCAGGCTGCTATAACAAAAATACCATAAATCGGGTGGCATATAAACAAAGAAAATTATTTCTAGAGGCTGGGAAGTCCAAGATTGAGGTGCTAGCGATTCAGATTTTGGTGAGAGCCCATTCCTCATAGATAATGCCTTCTAGCAATGTCTTCACATGGCAGAAAGGGTAAACAGACTCCCTCAGCTTCTTTTCTAAGGGGACCAATCCCATTCGTGAAGGCTCCACTCTCATGACCTACTCACCTCCTAAAGACCCATCTCTTAATACTATTGCATTGGGCATTTAATTTCAACCTCTGAATTTTGAGGGGACACAAACATTCAGATCACCGCACCACCTCTTCCCCCTTCATTTATTATCCTCCCTCAAGATCTTTGCACCACATGTTACCTTTACTTAAAAGCTTCTTCCCCAGGTGCCTGCATGGTTGGCTCCAGAAAATTATTCATATCTCCTACGTTCTCTTCAGAAGCCTTTCTCAGCTTTGAACCACCCCGCCTCCCTCAACTTCTAGGAGTTACCTGTTACTACAATACTTTTTATAGCATTATCACAAGCAATAATCCTCTTATTTAGTAATTTGCTTACTTGTTTTCTTTATTTCTAATAGGGGATAATAATAGCACCACATTTATTGGGTTTTATGAGAAATAAGAGAGCATAGTTAAAGTACTTAGCCCAAGTATCTGCATAAGTGAGCAAAACCCAGCAGTTATTCCTTTTATCATAATTCCCATCAAGTGAAGTAAGAATCATGACAATCTTGGAGAAGGAATCTCACTTGTTCCTCCAAGCCTTGACTCTGTGATCTTAGAATTTCTCCAGACCAGTCAGCCTCTCTATTTCCTCTCACGGCTGAGACAATGCTCACCTGAACCCTCGAGGTCTGCCACATGAGCCTTCCCTTTCAGAGACTAGAGCCAGTCATCTGGCCCTGAAAGCTCAGTGCTTTTCTTAAAATTGCACCACAGAGACACAGACGTGGGCACACACACTCACAGGCTCACACCTGCTCTAAGAATTCTGCTCTAGCGTTCAAAGGAAGGCAAAAAGTTGTTGCTGTTGATATTGATGTTGCTCTTTATCCGATTGCAGTGGTTTATGTTACAGTTTCTGCTGCTCCCCCAGGTCCCTGCCTGCAGAAAACACACTCCGTTTTATTTTTTCTTCCTCACTACCAATTGGACAGACTTTGAGGACCCTTTTAAGACATTTTGGGGTATTGTTTCCCAGCATATGTGGGCAGCGTTACTACTTCCACCCCCACAGGACTACTTAACAACATCAGCAAAGCAATTAAGCCCAGTTTTCAGGAAGACGCCAGCGGCTCTGCAGTGTCTGGATGGGAGTCTCAGCCCAATTATTTCCAGCTAGTTGTGAACTGCGGAAAAGTGGACTTTACTTCATTAGAACTTCAGTTCCCACTGATTAAAAGTCGACTGTGTTGGAGACAGTAAGGAAAAATGAAACAATTAAACTTGTCATCAATAAAATTGCTGCGTATTCCTCAACACAAGGTTTTACTTCTCTCCAGAGAAGTGATTAAAATGAACTGATTGAACTATAATTTGATTGACTAGAGAGACTCCATCCACTGCTTTGAAACCGAACTTCCACTTATTGCTCTTCTTAGCTTGGAACATAAAATCCTCCTGCAGGTCTGCCAGAGCCCAGTGACAGATGCTCTGAATCCATCAGGTGCTGAACCTGCCCAGAGATCTGCTGAGGGACTGTGGGAAGCAGAATAATGCTCCTACAAAGATGTCAGTGTCCTAGCTCTGAAACCTTTGAATATGTTCTCTCACATGGCAAAGGGGACTTTGCAGACATGATTCATGTTAACATCATTGCAAATGGGAGAATATCATGGATTATCCAGGTGGATCCAATTCAATTACATGAATTGTTAAAAGGAGAGAACCTTTCTTTGTTGGGTCAGAGGGTAATATGATGACAGAAGGATCAGAGATATGATGTTGCTGGCTTTGGAGATGGAAGAAAGGGTCATGAGCTAGGGAGTGGGAGTGACCTCTAAGAGCCCAATGAGGCAAGGACACGGACCTTCCACCAGAGCCTTCAGAAGGGAACACACCCTGACAACATCTTGATGTTAGCATTGCAAGCCCATGCCAAACTTTAGCTAACCTACAGAACTGAGAAGTAATAAATCTTTGTTGTTTCAAACCACTAAATCTGAGGTAATTTATTATAGCAACAATAGGAAACAAACACAGAGATTCAGGCAAGCTTGGATAAGAGGGGCAAGTACTGGAATACTCACACTCCAGAGGTTGAGGGCTGGAACTAGACACCACAAATGGGGAGATCTGATGTATATGTATAGAATAAGGGCTTGAGAGAAAAGTGGATAGGGAAGACACACCTCTTGCCCTGAGCATGTTGCAAAGGGCTCCAAAGTCAGCAGACCCAGAGTCTGATCAAAGTTTCACTTCATCGGTTTTGCAAAGAGCCTACACTCAATAGGTGTTCAGTAAATGCTGAGTGATTTGAGTGAATGAAAAATGTTAAAAGAATGAATAAATGAAAACATAAATGTGAATTAAATGACTGTTAAGTGAATAAAATTACCATGCCTAAGTATATTAATGTGGACACTTTGACATTGGGTCATGTGTTTTATAGTGTTTTACATGTGTTTTATAATGCAGAATCCCATAGAAGCCATGAAGAAGGACTAGAAGAAGGCAAAGTGCAGGTCCACTTCCTAATTGCCTTTATTTCTCTCAGTGCTATGGGCCCATTTTTAGGACTTGTCTGAGATTTGTACCTAGATTTGGGGCCAAAGTATGAATTGGGACTTCTCAAATCTTCATCTTTTCAGGCAGCCATTTGGAAAAAATACCACAGACTGGGTGGCATAAACAATAAAAATTTATTTCTTGTAGTTCTGGAGGCTGGGAATCCAGGATCAAGGTACTGGCCAATTCAGTCCCTGGTAAGGGCTCTCTTCCTTGCTTGCAGACCATTGTTCTCCCACTCGACCTCATGTGGCCTTTCCTTCATGGGTGTGTGCCAATGTATCTTTCTTTTCCTCTTCTTAAAGGCCACACATTCTATTATAAGGATCATACCTTCATGACTTAATCTAATCCTGATTACCTTCCAAAGGCCTTATCTCCAAATATCATCATATTGGGCGTTAGGGAATCCACATATGAATTTAGGGAGGACACAAGCATTTAGTCCTAACACCATAGCAGCTGAATCACTTAATCTCAGTGATTTCCATCAACTTATATAAAAGTTGTTTGGCATACAAGTAACAGGCTGTACCTACCAAGTGCCTGTCATGTGCTAGACTCTTTGCCAAGTGCTCTTTGAGCACTAAAGCTCTTACCATTCCTAATAATTCTGTACAGATTGATAGTATATTATCATTTCTATGTTATATATAAGGAACGATGGGCTTAAAAAGATGAAGTGACTTTTCCAAGATCACTGCAGCAGAGTCAAAATTTGGACTCAACTTTGAGTCCAAGACTGAGATTCTTAACCCAATATAAGGGAATATTAAGGTCAAGGCTTATGTCACGATTGTTTGAACTCTTCAGTGGTGGAAGCATTTTAGGGAGCTAGGCAGTTTAAGCCACGTGAATCTCTTCTTTCAATAAGAATTCAAAGAAAGCTCTAAAATATCTACAATTGAATAACCAGGTGTGTGTGTGTGTGTGAGTGTGTGTGTATGTGTGTATGTGTGTGTATGTGTGTGTGTGTGTCTTCCCGTGTACATTTGCAGACATTGTGCAGAAGCTACCATTGTGCAATAGAAACGTTACACCTGGAACAAAGCACTGCACAAGGTCTGCTATTCACACAGCATCCTAACAATTTATGCTTGCTGCCATTTTCCACTGGTAAAGAAATGTGATTTCTGTACGTCAGGTGACAGTCTTTAAAAGGCCTCCAATGATTCATATTTCAATGTGCATTTAATCCACCTTGGCAAACAGACTACGTAGGCCTCTCCACTGCCTTCTTCCTAGCAACCAAGACCTTTTGTCGTCAGTGTCCAACAAGCTCATGGTCACTTTGCATGTGAGACTCAGGTTCCTGACACCAGTTCTGCCTCTCATCTCCAGCTCACAGCATTGAAATAAAGATGAATCAAAATGGCCTCTCTCTTGGGAATGAGTTCAGAGTCAAAGACCTATGCCCATCTTGTTTATGACAGTCCTCCGGCACAACCCAGTATATCAGGTTGCTCAGAAATAAAGACAAGCCGGGCACAGTGGCTGATGCCTGTAATCCCAGCACGTTGAGTGGCAGAGGCAAGAGGACTGCCTGAGCCCACAGGTTCAAGACCAGCCTGGGCAACATGCTGAGATCTCAGCTCTACAACAGATCAAAAAATTAGCTGGGCATGGTGGCACACGCCTTTAGGTCCAGCTACTTGGAAGACTGAAGTGGAAGGATTGCCTGAGCCCAGAAGGTCAAGACTGCAGTAACCATAGCATGCCACTGCACTCCAGCCTGGGTGACAGAGTGAGACTCCAACTCAAAAAGAAAGAAAGAAAGAGGGAAAGAAAGAAAGAAAGAAACAAAGAAAGGAAGGAAGGAAGGAAGGAAGGAAGGAAGGAAGAAAGAAAGAAAGGTCCTTGGGTTATACTAACCTGGTATTGGGGTTGAGTGGAAATTGTGCCATTCCTCTCCCTTGAGGTTGGGTCCCTCACTCTAGCTTTTGCACATACCTCCAAGGAGCCCACCCACTAGTTCCAATGATGGAAGTGAAAGGAGACAGAGAGAAGGGGAGAGGGAACTTACACTTCCTAAGTGCCATCTGACTGAGGCTAGATCTTCTTGCTCCCTCTTTAGAGGTCACATCTTTTCCCAGGCTTTCAAACAACTCCTCTATACCAATGACTCTTAAGTGTAGTCTCCAGTCAAAATGCCTTCATCAGACTCTAGACCCAAATAGCCAATACCTAATTGCCATTTCCGCCTGCATACCTTAGAGACATCTCAAACTCATAGTCCTCCTGTTTGGTATCCCACATGCATATGCACATGTTCTTACCTCAGTGTTACCCACCTCAGTGTATGACACCAGTCCTTCCAGGTAGTCATTCCTGATCCCTCCCCATCCACCCTGACATGCAACCCATTAGCCAGCTGGATAACTCTTCTTTCCATCTATGCCTCAAGTCTGCCAACCTCCCTCCATTCCCACTACCACTGTCATCTCTGAAATACCACAAAATCCTCTTAGTTAGTCTCCCCATGACCACTCTTGCCCCTCTTCCAAATTAGTCACCTCATAATAGCAAGAGTGATCTTTTTTTAAACCAAAAAAATTGGATCACATCACTCTGCTGTCTTTTATGGCTTCCTTTTCACTTGATATGAAATTGAAAGTTCTTTCCTCAGGCTACAATGCCCAGCAGGATCCAACCTCTGCCTCCCTCTGCAACTTTATCTCATGCCTTGCTTCCCCTCACTTGCTATGGTTTAGTCACCCTGAGCTCCTCTTGGTTGCCCAAATATGCAAACTCTTTAATACCTCAAGACATTAGCACATAAGGTTCCAACTGCCTAGAAAGCTCTCACCCCTGCTTCTTCCTTGGCTGCTTCCCTTTTCCCCCTCTAGACTCAGACACTGAGCCTTACTACTCCAGATAGTCTATCGACCTTCTCACCCCACCATCCTCTATCACGTCACGTGATTCATCTTTATAGCACTTGTAACAATTTGCTCTTATCTTTTATTTCTCTATCTTTTATTATCTATCTCTTCTTCAAGCCTGGAAGCTCCAGGTAAGCTTGTTCCATGCCTGAAACAGAATCAGTCACTGTATAGAGGAATGAGTCACCTGCCCGAGACCCTGTAGCTGACAAGTGACAGAACTAGGTTCAAACCTAGGGCTGTTCCTCTCCAAAGCCCCATTCCCATAAGATTGAATGATGATTTTTTTGACCTCTGGCCTGGTCCTTGGCAGAGCTGTGTGTCTCCCTCTCTCACCCCATGATGCTGGGAGCCCAGCACTGCTATGCTGCCATGCCATTCCCCTCAAAGCTTTCTGTGTAAAAGATGATTCTCCATCAGAGGAGTCAGAGGTAGAACTCCCGGAATCCATCAGGAAGAGATATGGGGAGACTCAGTGTACTCCAGGGCAGTTTTCTGGTCCACCTATGTTTTAAAATGTTGCCATCTGGAACACATACTCTGCCTCTATGGATGGCATTGGAAAGGACAATTAACTGTGCCCCCCAAAACCTTTCCACTCATCTGTATGTCCCCCAAAAATGATCCCTGAGTGGGTGAGACCATGAAGACTGTCAGACCCATTTTGGTGGTCTAGAGGGTTTGTTACAAATATTTTATCCTCTGCCATATGCCCTAGGCCCACCCCATTTCCATGTACTGTAGGACACCTCTGACCATACAGCCAGCATCCTACCCCAAATGTATTGCAGGATCTCTATGTCTTTCTGTCCTGAGATGTTATCCAAAGTTACGATGGTCCTTCAACTGTTAGCTCGTGTAACCCAAAAGTGCATGCTAGACAATTACCCCAAAGACATCCTCAGTCTATGGGGGATGGGAGTCAGTGGATAAATGATTCAGCTTCCTGTTCTTCAGAGGGACAATTCTGCAGTGCATTCTACACAGTTCCAGAGGAGCACGAGTGGCTCACTATGGAAACCTACTCAGTGACACAGCTTGTACTGACTTTTCCTCCTTATCTCTCTCACTCTCCCTGCTTCCTGCTTACTTGAATCATCCACAACTAACTACTTAAACAACTCTGTGTCTCAGGCTCTTCTTTCAGGGGAAACCAAATTAAGAAAGGCATAAACCCATTGTAGTTGGTCATCACCCAGAAAACTATACAGTGTTTGTTGGGAACTCAGTTTGCAAAGCAAAAAAAAACCAAGTGTTCGCTCAGAATAGTGCTCCAAGATGAGCAAGTTTGGAAGCACAGGCCACTGAAGTGGGAAGAAACCTTCTTGCTTGAGGCAGTTCTTGGCCCTAGACCATCAGGGATCTTGAACTTCAGAGATCCTCACATTCTGCTTTCAAACTTTCCATAACTTGGATGTCCCCTAACCTGGCACTTGGGCCTTTTAGGATCTGGCTCCACCTGACCTACAGCCTTACTGTTCTTCCTACAATGGTTTCTCCAAGCGTCTATACTCCTTGTGGCCCAGTGGAAGACCAAAACTTCCCCCACCTAGGGTTTTTGCTTCTTACATCCCCATCTGTCTTGCTTGAGAAGTTGTTCAAATGTGGACAGTGTCATGTTCACTAACTTGTGGTGCAGTTATACCAGGCCCCACACCTAGAAGGACCCCATACTTGGTTGAATGTCATGCTTTTGTCATTTAAAACATGTAACTATTTTTTGAACAAGGGGTTCTACATTTACTTTGCACTTGGCCCTGCAAACTATGTAGCCAGTGCTACTTCCAGGATATGTCAGATGAGATCTGGCTTTCAAATAATAGTAATAATTTACCATATCAGATTAGCAAGGAATTATCATCTCTTATATCAGGAGAGAATCTTACTTTTTCATTCCTCATCTTTCACACCGAGACTTTTTTTAAGTCTAAAGTAGATTATTTGAAAGAGGTGAAAATTATTTCAAAATTCCACTCTGCCCGTTCCTTTAGTGAATTTGGGACCAAAGGCAGAGTTCATTCCCAGCAGTGCCACATATTCCCAAGTGCCCAATAAATACTGTCTAAAGGTTGAGGTTATATACATGAGTTACAGGGAGGAAGTTCCAAGAGTGCTCTTTCATATCTCCTTTGTTGAATCTCAACATCTTATTTTAGTATTTTGCAGCTCTTTAAATACCCATGGTTTATTTATGAACTGAGGGTTATTAACTGTTTGAAACTTCATTAAGTCCTTCCCTGGGGACAGTCTCAGCTGAGGTCCTTTTAGATGATCCCTCCCCAAATATCTGTCTAATTTAGATTTAATAGAATAGTTTATTGTATGTTGATAAAATAATAATGAATTAATAAAGCCTTCACTGAGACTTAGGTAACAGATATATAATCTATCGTTGTTAAAGCTCCATGCAAATGTTTTTAATAATCAGCATTTAATATGCAGCCACCCAGACGTAAATCCAGCTTTAACACATATTTGAAAACTCATTTTAAGCAGCTCATGAGTTTCTTGGAGATGGAAAAACCTTAAACCTGACTGTACAGCAGGCCATCTGGTGTCCTTGAGCCCTTAAAGCCTGGTAGGGATCCTGGGACCCTAACTCTAGAAAGGCAGACAATCCATTGTTGCAAGATGCTCCCAGCTTCCTCTCCCTAAGACTGGGGTTGGTGGATTCTTGCTCCTTATGCCTTGCATTTTAAGATGTTCCACCCATAAAGCAAGTGAATCAAGGACTTTTAACTAGGTGATTCAAAGTCCATGATTATTTATAGCATGGCAAGGACAGCTACTGAGAAGCTTCACAGCATGGTAGGTTGGATCTATTGAGGGTTCACGCTATGTATATATAACTAAATCTTATTTGCTATTTATTTCTCTCTATCTCAGACTTGCCCTCTGGCTGAAGTTTTCCAGACAGGAAATCTACACCAAACATTTAGCCAAGATATCACAATATGTTACTTTTTACCTCCCTTTTTCCTGTATCTTATCCTTAAAAGAATGTTGATAAGCCGGGCTTGGTGTCTCAGTCTGTAATACCGCACCTCTGGGAGTCTGAGGTGAGTGGATTGCCTGAGCTTGCGGGTTCGAGACCCACCTGGGCAGCGAGACCTCATCTCTACAATAAATCAAAAAATCAGCCGGGCGTGGTAGCGCACGCCTGTAATTCTGGCTACTCAGAAGGCTGAGACGGAAGGATCACTGGAGCCCAGCAGGCGAGGCTGCGGTGGCCAGGAGCGGCCACTGCACTCCAGTCTGGGCGACCAAGTTAAACTCCAACTCAAAAAAAAAAAAGAATATTGATAATTGGGTGGCTGACACTTGTGGTCATCTTAGATTTGTGCAAGAGATCACATGCCAGGTTGGGGTTTTTATGATCCTAAGTACTCAGGAGAGGTGAAGGTAAGTTGTCATATTGAAGCTATTCAGGAAGACTCCTGTTCCAACACCTTAGGAAAGTCAGCTTTGCTCACAGTTGGAGACCTATGGTATAACCAAACTATGTCCCCCAATGACTAGTCTCAATGCCTGAGGCTCCCACCATTTTCACAATTCTTTAGGATTCACTATAAATCAGAAGTAGGTGGAGAGAGGTACTGGATTTGAAACTGAAACTGTCTATATAAAATTGCCCTCCTGTCCTGGCCCCTGGGAGAGGGGCAAGGTTGATCAGCATATTCTTTCCTAAACAGAGCACCTAAAACTGCTTGAAGACAAAAATCCAGTTGAAGGACATAGCAGCTTCAATCTCCAGGGACCACACCTTCCTCCTAGACTACCTCCGTAATAGCTCAGGATCCAGAAAGAAGCAGGGGTAGTACCTGATGGCCATTAGACTTCTTTTATAGATAGCATCTATTACAAAACCTAAGAATGATATCTGAGATCTTTTTCAGACTTTGTATTCTGGTGAACCCAAACTCCTACCCAGGCCCAGAGCACCTGTGACCACTAGGAAGTCAGTCTTGACAGCAGCCCCCACAGACATTATCAACCAACCAACAGCCTCATCCCTTTGCCCGCCAAGTTCCCTTTAAAAACCCATCCTCTGAATTTTTGAAGAGGCAGATTTGAGGGATTTCTCCCACCCTCTTCATTCAGCTGCTTTGCATTATTGAACTCTTTCTCCACTGTAATGGTTACATCACTTTTAGTTTCCCTGGACAGCAGGCATAAGAACCTGGTCAGGCTATAACAAAGCTGTAAGACGAGCTCAAGGCCAATACATCACTTACAAGCTGCATAACATGGGCAAGTCCCTCTCCTTCTTTGAGCCCAAAGAGAAGAGGTTGGACTTCATGAACTTAAAGTATACTTACAGCTCCTTCATTTTGTCCTGGGGAAATGAGACATTTGATTTTATTAGTAGCTACACTCACCTTTAGAATTCATTAATTTGCTCAATATGGAAACACCCTGAGAAACAGAGACCAGGTCAATAAAAGAGTGACCACCACCACAGGCAACTATGGTGAAGACTGGAAGCTGTGGTAGTGCTGGGGGATAAGTTCTAGCTACAGCAGTGCCCCTAGAGGAAACTCTGTGTGTTGATGGGTGAAATGTATACTCCTTTCGAGCAAAAAAACTAAGGATGGGAAGGGAGAATGGCAAAGAAAAAAACTTCACGGGATTGGCCTTTGGACCAGAAATGACCTCTGGTTACTGAGAACAAGAAATCTCAAAGTGGTATGGTTCATTCCAGAAGAACTCATGCATAAGAACAGAGCAATCAGAGTCATCCTGCCTGCTGTCCAACCCCGGCAAGATACTTGAGCTCACTTTACATACATGTTTTCCTCTAGAAATCGGGATTAATAATCTACTTAAGAGTTGTTGTGAGAGTCAGTAAGTGTGAATATGTAAAACTTAGCTCAATGAAGGCTTGCTATCACAAGGATGCCTACCCTTCTACCCCACAGAATCCCCCTTAGCTCTCTTTAAGCCTCATGTTGAAGTGTGACTCCCAGTTGGATTGGGGCCTAGTGAGAGGTGTTTGGGTCATGGAGTGGATCCCCTGAATGGACGGGGTGGTCTCCTCTGCCAGTGAGTGAGACATGAAAGCTGTTTGTGGAAGAGCCTGACACCTCCTCCTCTCTCTCCTGCTTCTTCTCTCTCCAGTGATACTCCCCTTGTCTTCCACTATGAGACCTCACCAGAACCCGATGCCAGCGTTGTACTTCATGCTACTTGTTCCAGCAGAACCATGAGCCAAATAAATCTCTTTTCTTTATAAATTACTCAGCCTCAGGTATTCCTTGACAGCAAAATGAACTAACACACCTGCCTGCCCTGTGACAGCAGCCCCCTTAGCTCTTACCATATCCTCCTGCAGACCCTGTCATCTCCCAGACTGCCAGGCCAGGTCAATGTCTGAGACAATGGCCTTGGGCAGCATAAGAGAGATTTACAGCCCAGCTGGCCACTCAAGCTGCTGCCTCCTATGGGGGGATTTTGTCCTTAGAGGCTCTGAAATTTCAGGAAAGAAATTACAGTGTCAGCTGTTGGCCCTGTCACAAACACCTGCCCGACACTCCTCAGCATTTCCAGATGTTTGTATACACAAAAGATGCATCTACACACTCAGATGTGTATGCATGCACATATACACATAGGAACACATGTTCACAGACATGAGTGCCTATACATATCTGTAGGGAGAGATACTCATCGACAAACATGTGTACATATATACTTACACAGCAAGATATCTGTGTATACATAAAGACATGGACATAGAGACTGGTGCACATACACACACAAAAAGAAAGACATATGCACACATGTGTACATTAATAAAATGTCACCTGGCACACTGTTACACTGTTACAAACTGTACCTCCGTGAACTAGACCAAGTGTAGCATCTTCAAGAAACAGACAACCTAGGAAGTCATCCCCTCAGGCTTGGTTCTAGCTCAAAGTTCACACTGCACAAACCCAAATTTGTAGCCATGCTGATGGGCCAGAGCGGAGGAAGGAAGCAGGTCAGAGGAGACAGTGCTTCTGGAAAGATCCAGCTGCCAGAGACCTGACACCTCAGGGAGGTCAGCTCCCAGAGCCAGTGGCCATGCTGTTCAGAGGGCTAGGCAGGAGCTCCTCGTTTCTTAGGGCTCCTAGTCCCCAAACCAGTTTTCCTATCAGCTATGAAAAGGACTTTCTGGCAGCTCCTGACTGAATAAAGGCAGAACAAGCCAAGAGTGTAGCAAACTTCACCCTGACTGGCTTTACTGGAGGAAGAAAACCAGATGGGCTCTAGCCAGAGTTCACCAGGAGTGGGTGGGTGGGGATAGGGGGTCAGGGAGAAAAGAGTTGACTGAGAGGCACCATGATCCTCTGAGTTCTCTAGTATACCTTCCGCTTGTTTTGTTAGAGAACTCTGCCTGGGGAATTTCTGCCACGTTTCCCCCTGATGCTTTGTTGACTATGAAGTATCCACGGCTCATTGTTCCCAGATGCCTTCCTTCTGCCTCTTGCATAAGGGTTACAGCCCCAGGACCAGCATCCTCACCCCACACCTGCTGCCTTCTTCCAGATGACAACTTCTGCCTGGTCCCTGAAGACTCTAGAGCCACCATCAAGAGAAATGAGAAGTTCCAAACAGTGGGGAAGATCATCAGTATTATTGACCTCACTGAAGATTCAGACTAAAACAATCTACACTGCATGCTATCTGGAGGCACAAAGGAGCATCAAACAGACCTGCAGAGGAACTGTGCCCACCTTGATTCCCTAGAGTGATTCAGAAAGAATGGCAACTTTCCCAAGTTGCTTGTCACATTTTGTTTGCCACCATCAAAAAATCATTTATGGAAGCATTTCATTCAACCTCATCTAAAGTGAGTCGTATATTTACTGTTAGTAGCTGCTAGCACAAGGAGAGCCTATGGACTAGAGACATTTTGTGAGAGGACACTGTGAAATACTGGATACTCTTTGGACTAGGTCCCTGAGAATGCACAGTTTATATTCCCCTTCTGCCTATGCCCCCATGGAAGGTCTCAGGGTGAGGATGGTACCTGAGCAACCCACTAGTCATGAGGAACTTGTGACAGGATTCAGGCACCATGAAAGGGCCAGTCTGAATAGCCATGATACCCCAACCAATTCTGAGAGATTAGGAGTCTATGAAATTATGGAAAAGGCACAGGACTTTAGAAAAGAGTTTGGTTCAGATATTTATAATAGAGAACTGGTATTTGAGAAGCAAATTCTGGTGCCTAATCTGGAAAGATGTTTGTGTTTTGGGGGAGGCCATAGGACCAGATGCTCCATTGGCCCTCTAAGTTTCCCCATGTCCTTCAAGGGTCTCATGACCTGCGCCTGCTTCTCCCTCTGCCTCCCATTCATATGCTCCCCACGGTCCAATGTGGAATGACTTAGGCTCTGAGAACACACTCTGTGTTCCCCATTTCTGTGGTTCTTGTTCCCAACCAAGTTCTCTCATCCTCTTATTTCTCACCTGCTGGCGCCTATACATCCTTCAAGTCTCAACTTAAGGGGGACTTCCTCTGAGTATCCTTCTTTGACCTGCTTTTCCTTGAGGTTAAGTGTCCTTCCATGAACTCCCTGAGCACAAGGTGGAAATTTTTGCTTTCTTCTCAATTTCTCCACTCGAGTACATGAGGTTTTTTAAGAAGTGAACATTAAACATATCTTCATATCCTTAACAGTAGCATGGAACCTGATGTGCAGTTGGTGCTTAATAAGTATTAATTGCATATGTACATGAATTGAGTGAAAAAGAGGGAGCTGGTGTAGTGGTTAAGTATGGGCTGTGGAGCCAGGCTATCTGGGTTTGTATCCTAGTTCCACCACTCATCAATAGTTGGACTTTGATAAATTCCCTTCTTCTCTCTTTACCTTAGCTTTCTTAGTCTATAAAAGTAGAATAATAATGGGGCTGTTGTGAAGATTAAGTGAGCTAATATATGGAAAATACTTAAATACTGTTTAGTTCACAGTAGGCACTCAATGAATGTTAGCCATTATTATTACATCAAACAAGTTCAGATCCATTCCCATCTGGACATTATCAGTGAAGAATTCTCTACTAAGTCAATATCGCCAGAGAAGAATCAAGAAATGACTCTACTTGCCCTTTGGGTCTTGTGACTGTCCCTCCTCTGGTGCCCAAAAACCTCCTGTTTAGACTGAATGGACTTTATTTACAAGGGCCTAGTTAATCAAGTCCATCTGTAATGTAAATGTGCTTCTCATTATGCTAATGCAAGCACTAGACATGCAAATCCATAAGCATTTGCATGCCTAATGCAACAGTTCTTGTCCATCCTGTTCTGTTGCTATTTACTATCTAGTTTTTATGACTTATGGATTTCCAACCCTTTAAATTTATATCAGCGCCGTGACATATCTGCAAGCAGCGACAGTTTTATGAGCACTAAAAAAGCTGCAACACACCACCACTAAATACTAATGACATAAATGGTAGCTGTAATAGCCTCTATTTTTATTACAATACCAAACCTCAATATATTGCAATTACCTCTGCACTCAAACCAGACCAAGCCACACTGTATGGGAGCCATCCCAGTGGGAGAGAAGAGACCAGTAACAGAGTTTCTGGGTCGAACCAGCCTATAGTGCTGAGGAGCTGAGGTCAGCAGTTGTGGCCAGCAAGTCAGAGGCTTCTATCAGAGACAGGTGTGCCCAAATGTGGAGGTATGTCTCACAAGCCTCAGATACTCCTTAGAGGATGGATCATAAATTTTAGCCATCAACTCTCTCTACCATCCCCATGAAAAAGGAAGATCAGAACAGATAAGAAGGCATCAAGACTACCCAGTTCCAATCCCAACTGAGTACCTAAACTGCTGTGTGGCCCTGGGCAATTTCCTTCCCTCTCTGGGCCTCAGACTCCCCATCAGGAGGGATGGGACTACATCTCTCTAAGGGAACTCCAACTCCGACAGTCTGGGGACTAACTGTGGAAAATTCAAGTCTAAGATGTAGCCATTAATTTTCTCCAGAATGAAAATATATCCACCAGGACATTTTTATGCCTAGTTTTATAAGTTCTGATTTTGCACCTTAAAGTAATAACATCTTGAATTTATTTTATGGCGTTTTTCCATCTAAAACACTTTTCTGCCTGTTAGAGTATTCATTCTCAGTGTCCCTACAGGGTTATCTTTTCTATTGCACACATAGGGAAACTGAGGCCTGGAAAAAGGAAGGGGTTTGCCCAAGATTATGTAACACATCAAGGCCAAAGTAAGCATTAAAGTCCAGGCCTTTATTGGTGGCCCTCTATTGAGGTATGCCCACCTCTCCAGTGTCTACCCCTTCCAGAATCTGTGAATGAGAGGAACAACAGAAAGGATCTTTGAAGCAGCCTCTCTTCAATTCCTCAAATTTTGCCATTGGACTTCTGTTCATTTGGCTCCAGAACTGTGCCCTCTGGGGAGGTCATTATCTAAACAGCTGTCCATCACTAATATTTCAATGTAGACTAATTTACAGGCTCACTTTTCCCAGGGATAGGCAATTAAGAGCAGCCTCTGATGGACAGTTGTAGGGTGCATCAGGTAAGTGCACAGGGGCATCTCTGGAAGACAGAAGACCTGGATGGGAAACATCAGGGAATCAGAGGACAACTGAAGAGGAACAGGCTGAGAGGGAAGAAGAGTGTCAATGAGAACAAACTGCCCAAAGACCAGTCCTGCTTCCATTTGCCTACTAGGCTAGGCTGTCTTCCTAGGATGGATGGAGTCCTGCTGGCTGAGCACAGTGGCTGGTACAGAAAAGGTGCTTAACCAATATTGATCGAGTGGCATTTTCAACACTAGAACATCAATCATCACTCTACGAAGATGATTAAAAAACATTCCGAATTAAAAGACATTGCTAGGACTGGCTAAAAGATGGTCTCATGGACTGGATTGTGCCTCCGCTCCCCAAGTTCTTATGTTGAAGCCTTAACTCCCAGTTTCACTATATTTGGAGATAGAGCCTTTGAGAATATAATTAAGGTAAATGAGGTCATGAGGTACAACCCTAACCTAACAGGACTAGCATCCTTCTAAGAAGAAATGCTAGACATGCATATCAGAGAGGTAGGGCCATGTGAGAACACAGTAAGAAGGTGACCGTTTGCAAGCCAAGAAAAGAGGCCTCAGGAGAAATCTGCAGACATCTTCATGTTGACTTCCAGCCTCCCGGACTGTGAGAAATACATTTCTGTTGTTTAAGTCACCTGGTCTGTGGTATTTTGTTACGGTGACCTGAGCTGACTAAGCCAGACAGAGAGAAAAGGATTGATGCCACATCCTGCTGTAGGTGGAGGTTGACTGATCAGAACACATTTAGGTAGGAATGGAGTTACCAGGCATCAAAATTGTTCTTTGGGGTGGTGGGTGTTGGAGTTGCCTCTGAGAGACACTCAGATGCGCCTATGAGCTCCATGTAGTAGGCAGGTCAGGTGTTTGTGGAAGAATTTCCCTCCACATGATAAGGTGGTGGCAATGGGAGATCTGGTATGCATTTGTCTGTGGCAGAGAAAAAAAATTAGCAAGTCAGTGAACCATTATCCTGGACTGAATTCCTAGTTCTGTCACCATCCAGCTATGTACCCTTGGAGCAGGCTCCTCTTCCCACCTCTTCTACTATCTCTAAAACAAAATCACTTGGCTGAATAAGTGTTCTTACAAGTCAGTCACTAAAGTACTTGGTACAGAACATTTGTCATACCCGTGGCACCAGTTGCAGGATTATTTACTGCATTAGTGTCCTAGGACTGCCATAGCAAATTTCTAACAACGGCAGCTTTAAACAACAAACTGTATTCCCTCACAGTCCTGGAACCCAAAAATCTGAAATCAATGTGTGGGCAGGGCCACCTTTTCTCTGAAGGCTCTAGAAGAGATATCTTCTAGGATATTCAGCTTCTGGGATTCCTGGTACTCCTTGTCTTGTGGCTGCATCATCTCGATCTCTGCCTCATCTCCACCTGGCCTACTCCCTGTACCTCTTACCCTCTTCTTATAAGGATAGCTGTCATATTGGATGAAGAGTCCAAGCTCCTGTGTATAGTATATCCTATATATAGTCCATAGTATAGAACTTGCTGTCATTATCCATTTAATTCAAACTTTCAGAGAAGAGATTATATTCAAAATGTCTTGTACAGTAACTGACATGTAACAAAATAGATAATCCCCTCTTATGTCTCTGTGTCCTCCTACAAGAACACCAGTCATTGAATTTAGGGCCTACCTAAATCTGGTATGATATCGTCTTGAGATCCTTAATTACAAGTATAAAAACACTATTTCCAAATAAAGTCACATTCACAAAAGTTACTTGGACTTTTTTTGGTGGGGGAGGGAGACACTATTTGGTACACTATATATACTAAATATTTTTCTTACATTGATCTTAAATCAGTTCACTTTTTTCCTTGCCTTGTAAATCCCATAAAATTATAGGTTTGATGTGTTCACTATAATTTTCCTTTAAATATTTTTAAAATGTATTCCAAACTTGCAAAAAAAATTGAAACTAACATAATGAACATGTATGTATCTACTCTTGGCTTTTGCAAATCTTAATACTTTGCAATATTTATTTTAGATCCTTTTTTCTTTCAAGACATAAAATATCAGAGGAATATGTTAGGCCTGTCCCATTCTCTTCCCCAGAGGCAACTACTACTTAAAGCTGGTATGTATTATTCCTATTCATGTGTTTATATTTTTATGACATTAGTATGTCATATAACATATATATATCATATATAATCTTAAATAACATATTTTTAATCTTACTTAAATACTATCATTGTACTCTTCATTGTGAACCTTGTTTTTATCATTCAACATATGTTTTTGAGATTTATCCATGTCAGCACTTGTATCTTTAGTTCATTTATTTAACCAAGAACTGATAGTAAATATTTTTGACTTTGCAGGTGATATGGTCTGTGTCACAATTACTCAACTCTGCCATTGTGATGTGATAACATGTTAATGAGTGAGCATGACTGTGTTCCAATAAAACTTTATGAACACTGAGATTTGATTTTCATATGTTTCACCTGTCATGAAAAATTATTCTTCTTTTAATTTTTTTCTCAACCATTTACAAAAACAGGTGGTGAGCTGGATGTGACCTGATGTTTGCCAGTCCCTGAGTTAAATAATCTCCAAGTTGCCAGCTGGAATTATGAAAATCCCTTGCTGGATTCCTGTTTCATCATCTTGACTTGCATGAGGCAGGAGCCACCACCACCTTTCTGTTTCACCCACTTCAGGGCCCCTGGCAGGCCTGCGAGTCATCAGAGTAAAAGCTGCAGGAGTAGACTGAATCCCACACCAAATGGGGATCTGTGTCTGAAGAAGGCAAGGATATAAAGGATATAAAATGACAGGGAAAGGCAGACTCACCTTCAACAAATAACTAACATAATGAACATGTATGTATCTATTCAACATTTCAAAATCTCATACAAGAATGGTCCACCCAGAATCGGATACTGAGAGAACTGCCCTGTAAACTTTGGGTAAACAGCAGCTAATAAGGGGGAAAGGTAAAAGAACCTCAGCAAACAATTACATACCCAATGTCACACACTGGGGCACAGTCACCCAAGGTGTGGGCACACATTTAGTGGAATTTGTATCTCTCTTCATGTTTAAAATTATTCCATTAAAAGGTCATCAACCGAATCAAGGTATTGTTCTCTGGCATAATAGAGTTTATTGACCAAAAATTCCTGTTGCACTCAGAACTTTTTTTTTGGTAGGCAGCAAAAGTAAACCCAACTTATATGACTTAAACAAGTATTCAAATATTGAATCCATTAACAAAAGCAGGAGTCCTCAACCCCCTGGCCTTGGACTGGCACCCTCCATGGCCTTTTAGGAACAAGACCACACAGAGGAGTTGAGTGGAGCTCCATCTGCTGTCAGATTAGCAGAGGCATTAGATTCTCATAAGAGTGCAAACCCTACGATGAACTGCACACATAAGGGATCTAGGTTGCAAGCTCTTTACAAGAATTGAATGCCTGATTACCCTCCCCCACCCCCACCATAGAAGAATTGTCTTCCATGAAACCAGTCCCTGATGCCAAAAAGGTTTGGTACCATTGAACAAAAGGATCCTGTAGGTGAAAAGTTCACAAGTAGAAAGTTTTCAGGCACAGCTAGAAGCATAAACAATGTCATGAGAACACGGTTTTCCTCTGTATTACTCAAATTATTTTCCTCCATGATAGTGAGATATCATCAAGCTCCTTCCTGCTGATCCCATAATGCTTGCTAGTAGTTCCAGATCATAGTTCCTCTCACGTCTCATTGACTCCAATGGGATCATGGAAACATCCCCAAACCAATCACTGTCTTCAGGGAAATTCAAGACTCTGGCCAGGCCAGAGTCATATGCCAGAAGGAAATTGTCTTCACTTGAAGCACATGTATTGCTGCTAGGGGTGGGGTTGCATCTCTAATGGAAAAGTGAAGGTTACTACAGAAGGTAGAGCAAATGAATGGTTGGTTAGCCACAACACAACCAATGTCCACTCTGACATGACTTTCTTTTGCAGGTAAATTTCTGAGTGAAAACTCTCCAAGAGTGAGAGGGAAAAAGGTAAAGGCATTGCTCAAGGAAGACAGGTCTATATGGGAGCTATGGATCACCCCCTGAGGTGAGGTCACTAAAAAGGGAGGAGGAGGGCAGGCCTGGAAGCCAGAGCCTGAAGGGGATTGCCAAAGTTCTCAGTCCTATCACTTTGAACAGCCTTAATGATAATGGTAGGCTACAATGAGTGATGAGGGTGACATTTTCCTGTTGGAGAAGTCATGCTCATCCTTCAAGACCCAGCTCAAAAGTCACCTCCTAGACTTCTGGCTTCTGGTCTCACATATAAAGAGCTTGGAAGTCATCACTTTCATCCTTTCAACAACAAAAAAAGTTGAGCAAACTGAAAATCAATGACTTCTCTTGAATCTGTTAGAGCAGTGGTCCCCAGCGTTTTTGGCATCAGGGGCTAGTTTCATGGAAGATAATTTTTTCCACAGACCGGGTTAGGGGAGGGACATGCGGGAGAATGGTTTCAGGATTATTCAGGTGCATTACATTTGTTGTGAACTTTGTTTCTATTATTATTACATTGTAATATATAATGAAATATTATTGTGAAATTACGATTTTGATATGAGTCTTCAAGCAATAGATTTATTATGGTCTTTGTGTAATCAAACCTCACTGTTAATGTTAATCTGTTTTTGCAGCTGTTCCCTAGTGCTGTCATCACTACCACAGATCCACATCAGATCATCAAGCATTAGATTCTCATAAGGAACAAGCAACCTAGATCCCTCGCATGTATAGTTCACAATAGGATCCATGCTCATATAAGAATTGAATACTACCACTGATCTGACAGAAGACAGAACTCAGGTGGTAATGTCAGGGATGGGGGTGGCTGTAAATACAGATAGAACTTACCCACCACTCACCTCCTGCCATGGACCAGTACCAGTCTATAACCCAAGGGTTGGGGACTCACGTGTAAGAGAATTAAAGTTGTAGGGCAATCTGACATCTTGAAACCTGGAGAAACAGGAAGTACAGAGAAACAGTCAAGGTAAGTTTACTTGAACCAGAAGTCACTGGTAACAAACTGGTAGGACACTGAAATGGTAATGTTGATGAGTTGAACATTGAGTAGGGACTAGCTCAAGAGTCAAAAAGTCATGGGGGCCACTGTCTCAGAAATAATCCCACACTTTCATGGGTTTTACCTCTAGGAACCTCCCAAGATTCTCATGGTGAAAAACCAAGATAAACTCCTTATGTTTCTGGCAAAGAAGGAGGAAAAGTACCATTCTAAAATATGCCCACACTACATAACAAAGGCCTACTTACCAGTGAAAATGACTTTACCAGAGCCTTATCTCACATAGATAGAAAGATAATTGCCTAACTTCAGCTCCCTCTAGCCTCCCTGTCTTATCTAAGGGCAGTGGGAGTGAGAATAAGAAACCCTTGAAAAGGTCACAGCCCAGGAACCCAAGCCCACTAACACTAAGATTTAATCATAAGATTATGGAATGCTTTCCCTCCCCCACATCATGCCACTATAATAATAGGCCTGCAGTGTAATAACAACAAAGTATAGTTGAGAGTTGCAAGGCTCAGATTAAATTTATTTAAGAAGTAAATTTTAGGAAAAGTCAAAGACATCTGGAGAGACAAAATCAAGAACACTAGAATAATTTGAAGTCCCTAGTACCTATGGCTTTAGCAAATATTAAACATAACGAATAAATTGCCAGATTAATAGAAAACTTCACACTAAAAGCCTATTTATCTTAGTTCCTGTTGTCCAATATGTTATATCTACCCCATAAGAGATATAAAAGAAGAAAATTATATACATAGGAAACTCATATTTACGTGTCAAAAGGAAAAGCATCAGGGAAGGAATAAAGGTAAAATAAAATCTTTTATTTTTCTTATTCTTAATTGCTCTAATAAGTAAATACTTGTTCAAAGCAATACTAGTAACAATGACCTGTGAGGTTAGAGCATGTGGATAAGTGGAATTAATGACAGCAATTGTATTAGAGATGGGTGTGAGGAATTGGGCATATTTTGCTATAAGTTATTTGTACTACCTATGTAGTATAGTGTTATTTGAAAGCATACTTGGATTACTTGTAAAGGTATTTTGCAAACTCTAGGGAAACCACTAGAAAATTTTTTAAAGAAAATAATTTATATGCAAAGAGAAAAGAGAAAAATAAAATCATATGTACTGCCCAATCAAAGCCAGAGAAGGAAGAACAAGAAGGGGAATGGGAGATAACAAGTGCAATAAATGAATAACAGTTACAAACCAGCTAGATATATATTAATAAATACTTCAAATGGAAACAATACAAATATACTAATTAAAAGACAGAGATGCCAGAGTGAATTTTTTTAAAAAACAATCAAACTATATGTTGTCTAAAACAAACCCACTTCATGTATAAACACACATATAGCTAAGAGTAAACTTATAATGTATTGTATGTCTCAAAACAACTAAAAGAGAAGATTCCAAATGTTCTCACCACAAAGAAATTATAAACATTTGAGGTGGTGGATATGCTAATTAGCCTGATATGATTATTTCACTATGTGCACATAGTACTGAAACACAACCTTGTACTCCATAAATGTATAAAATTATTATTGGTCAATTAAAATAAAATGAAAATAATGCTTTCAAGTAAAAAAAAAAGTTAAGTATATGGGTTGGCTGATACCAAAGCCAGAAAAAGTACAAGAAAAAAAAAGCTACAGTACAACATGCCTGACAGACATAGATAAAAAACCCTTAACAAAATACTAGCTAATCAAATGCACAGCATATTAAAGAGACCATACACCATAATCAAGTGGAATTTATTTCTAGTATGCAAGGATGGCTTAACACATGCAAAAAATGAATGTGATAAACCACACGAGCAGAATGAAAGACAAAAATCATGTGATCCCTCAGTAAATGCAGAAAAAGCATCTGCCTGTAGTACCAGCTATTCAGGAGGCTGAGGCAGGAAGATGGCTTAAGGCTGGGAGTTTGAGGCTGTAGTGCACTAAGATCATGTCTGTGAATAGCCACTACACTTCAGCCTGGGTATCATAATGAGACCCTATCTCCTAATTTAAATAATAATCATCATAATAAAGACATATGACAAAATTCAACATCCATTCATGATAAACTCTCAACAAATTAGAAATAGAAATATACCTTAATACAATAAAGACCATATATGACACGTCCACAGCTAACATCATATCCAAAGGTGAAAAACCGAAAGCTTTTCTTCTAAGATCAGGAACAACAAAAGGATATCCACTCTGAACCACTTCTATTCAACATAGTATTAGAAGTCCTAGGTGGAGCAATTGGGCAAGAGAAAGAAATAAAAGGCATCCAAGTCATAAAGAAGAAGTAAAATTGTTGCTTGCAGATGACATGATCTTATATATAGAAAACCCTAAAGACTCCACCAAAATACTTTTTGAATAAATAAATGAATTAAGTAAAGTAGCAGATTACAAAATTAACCAAAAAAATCAGCTATGCTTCTTCATACACAACAAAGTATCTGAAAAAGAAAAAAATCCCATTTGAAACAGCATCTAAATCAGTAAAATACTTAGGAATACATTTAACCTAGGAGGTGAAAGATCAGACATTGATGGAAAAAGTGAAAAAACACAAAAATAATGGAATAATATCCTATGTTCATGGATTAGAAGAATTAATATTGTAAAAATGTCCAACTACTCAAAGGATCTGCAGATTCAGGCAATTCCTATCAAAATTTAAATGACATTTTTACAATAATATTTTTCAAAATTATAAAATTAATTTGTAACCACAAAAGACTCTAGTATTGCTCTAGCTAAGCAATACTGAGGAGAAAAATAAAGCTAGAAACATCATACTACCTGTCTTTAAATATACTACAAAGCTTAGTAATCAAAACAACATATTGATCACAGAGAAGGTCTACAGAAAATTAAAAAATACCATAATACTAGCATTAAAAACAAATATGTGGACCAATGTCACAGAATAGAGAGCCCAGAAATAAATCCATACATTTATGGTCAAAGAGTCAAGAACACACAATGGAGAAATTATAGTCTCTTTAATAACTGGTGCTGAAAAAGCTGAATATTCACATACAAAAGAATGGAATTGAACCCTTACCTCATGCTATATACAAAAATCAACTCAAAGTGGATATAAAACCTGAAATTGTACTTCTAGGAGAAAACATAAGGGGAAAGCTCCATGATAGTGGTCTGGAGCAATGATTGTTGGGATATGACCCTGAAAACACAGGTAACAAAAGCAAGAGTAGCGAAATGAGATTGCATTAAACTAAAATGCTTCTGCACAACAAAAAAACAATCAGTAGAGTTAAGAGGCAGTCTATACAATGAGAGAAAAATATTTGCAAACCCCACATCTGATAAGGGGTTGATATACAAAATATACAAGGAACTCAAACAATCTCATAATCTGACAATACTTACGCCAATTTTAAAATGGGAAAAGATCTAAACAGATATTTATCAAAGGACATACAATGGCCAATGGATATCTGAAAAGGTGTTCTACACCACTTATCATCAAGGAAATGCAAATCAAAACCACAATGAGATGTCACTCCACATCCATTAGAATGACTATTATCAAAAGGACAAAAGATAACAAGTGCTGGTGAGGATGTGGAGAAAAGGGGACACTTGGACACTGTTGGTAGAAATGAACCTTAATGTCTACAAATTTTTCTTAAATTATGAGGTTGGGGATCCCATAAAGTTATGCAAACTGTGACAAGAGATCTTGTGTATTATAAACGCATAAAACAATCTTAGTAAAGGGAGTGGGGAAAAAAGGTGCTGACCTAAGTAACTCTGGAAATGAACGAAGTCTCTAAGACTAGGGCAAAAGGAAATTCTCATAAGCACTGTACTCTAGATGATGAGGTCATTCCTATATGAATACAGTTATCAAGCCTGAAGCCACTATGCATGTCAGATGAAACCATTCAGTAAGTGAATGTTGGGGGTGAGACCCAGGTCCCTCACTGTCAGAGGGAATGTACAGATAAGCAAGGGCAGGGGGTTAGAATGATTGATGTGGTGATGAATTAGAGTTGGAGACATCAGTACGAACTCATCTTTAGTTTAATATAGATGTAGATCATTATGCATAGAAATACTTCCTACTATGATTATATACAAGGTTAGGATATACACACATATATTTTCTTACTCTGTCAGCTAAGAGGCCTTTCAAGTTGTGATACCCTATGGCAATGACCATGCCCAATGCCCACATGTTTGTTTCTAATCCCATTCTTCAGTAAAAAGAACCAGAGCTCCTTAGAGAAATGGCTGGTTCTAGGACTAGAGCAGGAGCAGGAAATGTTCAGGATGAACCTGGAGCAGCTTTAAGTGTCAAACAGTAAAGAAGCTTAAAAAAAGAGAGAGAAAAAGAAAAAGGAAAAAAAAAACATACATTGGAGAGTGTATGTCAGGTAGACATAGCTGCTAACTGAAAGAGCACCTAATGCCCCAAATTGGAACAATTTGAGTAACAAAAATAAAGAAGTAGTGCATTATAATCCAATTATAAAATAAATATCCATAAGTTCATACTGGTATAAATACATAAATAAATAAATGGGCAAGAAGCGGTAAATCTCCCTTACAGAAGAATTCAAAATAATTATTTGCTCAGCTCTCAAGGAATGGAAGAATAACTCCTCACCCTTTTAATGCTGGACTAGTGACTTCCTGCCAAAGAATACAGCACAGAAAAAGGAAGGAGCTGGAAATTAATTTTACAATGGACAAAACTGACAAGTACTACCTTAGCCAAGTGACAAAGGTCAGTATCAACAGTGATAAATCATGTTCATGGCAGACATCTTTGATAAATGTGATGAAAAAGGCACTTTACTTCTGTGGTCTTCCTCCCAAAAATCCTAACTCCAGCCTAATTATGAGAAAAATATTAGATAAATTATCATGGAGGGGCATCCTACAACATACTTGCATACTCTTCAAAACTGCCAAGGTTATCAAAACCCACGGAAGTTCCAAAACACTGCCACAGCCAAGAAGAACCTAAGGAAACATGATGATTAATATAATGTAGTATACTGGATGAGATCCTGGAACAGAAAAACACATTAGGTAAACACTAAGAAAATCTGAAGAAGCATGGGCTTTAGTTAATCACAGTGTATTATTATTGGCTCATTAATTGTGGCAAATGTACCATACTAAAGTAATAAGTTAATAATAGTGGAAATTGGGTGGAGGGTATATAGGAACTGTGCTATCTTCTCAATTTTTCTGTAGTCTAAAGCTTTTTTGAAAAGTAAAGTCTATTGAAAACACAGTTACCTCCTTCCTGAAGTCCCTGCCTCCACCAAGATCCCATGGAACTTGGCAACTTTATTGTGGTACTGACCACATTTTGCACATGTCTATACCCACCAATCCCTAAGCCTTCCCTGAGCACCAGGTCTGCCATCACTTGAAAAAGGGGCATTGTACATTCTGAAAACTTTGGGGACAGTAACCCGTGCTTGCATGCAGATGTTCTGGTCTGTTGTTGAAATAGCCTGTCCTTCCTCCTGTTGCCAATTCCAAGGACACTGCTATCTCCACTAAGGGACTCACGTGTCCCCTGTGGACTGGTCCCTGCCTTCAGAGGTCAGGGGACACTTTGGTTCATTCCAAGACAAAGCTCCTGTCCAGAGTTCAGGGAGACCCCCCCCACCTCTTGCCCAGCTGCTTTTCATCTTCTCTCTGGGGCCCAGGGGCCCTCAGTGGGGATCAGTTGCTTAGAATCAGGAACATCGGTTTTAGTCTGGATTGTTTTCCCCACCTGAAGCAGTTAAGAGGTTCTATTTTTAAAGCCCTTGGTTTCTCTCTGTCTCGCTCAGAAGGTGGTTGGTGCTCCAGGACTCAGCTCAGGATAAATGTTCCAGCTTTTACTCTTCCCTCTCTCCTCAGCTTTTATGCCATCGCCAATATCGTCCTCCCCCTGGTGCTGTCAGGGGAAGCTGGGCTCATAATTCTTCCAGGGAAGGCATTAGGAAGAAAGAAATTAAGTTCCATCAAAGTGTCAGACCTGAATTGTTTGTGTGTTGAGATGCAGGTAAGAGGAGCTTAGTAAGACCACCTCTGTGCCTCAGCCTTCTCCCCCTCTTCTCTCCTCACCCTCAGGTCCCCCCCCCATTGTAGCCCCTTCTGGATCTTAACTTTTATTAGGTGACAAGAGGAGCTAATCAAATAAGCAAACCCCAATACTCTCCCAGAAGCCAATCATGGCAGCAGTCCCAAGAGGAGAGATCTGGCGACACGCACACAGCAATTATTTAAGTCTTTGTAACATGACAACCCTTGCTGAGAGCTTCCCCCAAATCGTCTTTGTGTTTCCCTCACCAGTTCATCTCTGCCCAGGGCTTCTTGACCCACCTTAATGCTGGTGAGACCCAAGTTTGTTCCTCCAGTTCAGACTTGTCCTCTGACCTCAAGACCCCGAAATCTTGCCATCTATTTGACATTGACATTTGATACCACAAAGGTACCTCAAATGTGACATGTCCCCAGCTGACCTCACAAAATACACCCCACCTAGTTTTCCCTCAGGGAGTGGCAATGCATTCTGTAGCATAACCAGAAATCTCAGAGAAATCAGAGACCACCTCTCCCTACCCTCTGTTTCCTAATCCATCTCTGAATTCCAAGGGTTTTGTTCCTAAATCTCTCTCAAGTCCATCTACTGTTCTCTAACCTCACTGTCACAGCCCTAGACTGCCTGCCTTTATCCCTATGCCTGGAGGGTGTCACAGCCTCATCAGTCTGCCTGCTTCCACTCCTGTTCCCTTCCAGACCTTTCTCTTCCTAGTAGCTAGCCTGGCATCCTATAGACATAAAGATAATCGTGCACCTCTGCTTTAAGTCTTTCAAAAGGGACCCGCTGCTCTCAGAATGAAGACCTAAATCCTCACCCTGGCCTACCAGGTCTTACATGATCTGGCTCCTGCAACTCTCCAGCCTGACCCTGACCTCCTTCCCTTCCCCACTTTCGGGGTGACGGTAGCCCTTCCTCAGTCCTTCCAGTGCTTTCACATATCCATATTTTCTACCATAGGACCTTTGTTCATGCTATTTTTTCTGTCTGAAATGCTCTCCCCCAACCTACCAATCTTGGCCTTACTAATTCTTAACTTCAAATCTCAGCTCAAAATCAGATTCCCTGAAAGCTCATAGTTACCCATGTAGGTGTTTCCTCTATAGCATTTATAACTTTATGCAACTCGATATGATTATTGAATTAAGGTATGCCTATTGGCTTGAGAGCAGGGACTATGTCTGTTTGGTTCATGCTGTAATCTCAGCACCTGGAACTGCTCATTGTAAAGACTCAATAACTGTTTCTTACATCAATGACTGCATCCTCCTAATAACTCTGAGAAGTAGTTTTTATTATCCTGCTTCCTATACAGCTCTGAAATACTCTACAATTTGCCCAGGTCACACAATTGTTTGTAGCAGAGACAGGATTCAAGCAAGGTCTAGTTGCCTGTAAAGCCCATGCTCCTGATCAATATTTGTGCTACTTTGTCCCTCTTTGTTCATGGGACCTGTGGACCAGAAAAGTCCTGAGGCCTCCTTCCTCTTGACCAGACACTACCCACACAGAGGGAGAGGGTAACAAACCTCATGGAAACCTGAGCCAGGGTTGGGGCAGGATGTGCAAAAATCCCCTGGAGAGAGCGTTTGCCTTATTGACCACCCAGCATCACCACATACACATCCCCTTGCTTTGGTCTTCCTAATAATAGCTAACATTTATTGAGTGCCTACTGTGTGCCTGGCATTGTTTAAAGTGTCTTACACATTCATTTAATTAAGCCTCACTTTATTATCCTATCCTATGAAGTGGGCATTATTATTATCTGCATTTTTCAGACGAGAAAACTGTGGCCCACGCACAAAAAATTAACGAACTTGCTGAAGCTACACAGCAGGCCAGGACAGAGCTGGGATACAAACCCAGGCAGCTTGACTCAAGAGTCCTTGGTTCCAGCCTTCTCTTCAGCCCAAGGCACTTACTCAGCTCTGGTGTCTGCAGCCCTGGACAATCAAGATGCCCAGTCCTCCCCCTAGATGAGGAGTGAGCTTGTGGTGGAATCCTCTCTCCAGGGACATTAAATGCTGAACCTAGTGACCCAAGAATAAAAATTACTGTCTTTGATCCATCCTGAAGGTGGATCCCAAAGGGACTGCCATCAGCTCATATTCCCTAGACTGTACACCTCAGAACTGTCCTCCTGTTCCCTGTCTTTCCCCTGCTTGCTTCTTTAGCTTTCGCTTCAATTCTGCGAGCTGCCTGAGGGTATATGAAGAAATTCCTTTTCTGCCTACAATAGCCAGTTTCTGTTCCTTGCCACCAGAGTCCTAATAGAACTCCTGGCTGAGGCTCAAATCAGACGATTATGGGCTAGGGCCTTTGATGCCCCATGGCAGGTTTTCTTATACTTGGAAATTAAACCGACATCCTAGCAAAAGGAAGGCAGCAGGGAGCTCAGTGCCTGTCATGGGGACAACTCAAGAAGGTGGTGCAGGGTGGGCAGAAGCCTCTAAATACAGGTCGGGAGTTCCAGGCCTACCTGTCCAGGAAGGAGGCGTAAGGGAGGCAAAAAACTGGGTGCGCACACACAAGGGAACAAGCAGGCCCAAAAATGGCTCTGGGCAGGAAGGGACAGCAGACAAGATGGCTTTGGCAAAGTGAAGAGCCAAATTAAAATGACAAGAGTCAGGTGGGCAGGCTCTTCAGCAGGTACAGTTTGTACAAGGGCTCTTGTGAAGCCGCCTTCATTATCTGTGCAGAAACCGGGCAGAAGCACAGTGTGTTGCAGTGGGCTGTCACTGTTAAGGCAGAAAGTACGGGCCGTGGTCACCAAATATCCTCCCAGGCATCCTATGAGAGGCCAACACGGGCAGGATGCCCCTTTCTCCTGCAAAACGCACTGATGCCAATTACACTTCTCAGATGATCTCCTCAGATCACAGACATCACCTCCTTTGTATAATCAGATTTCATTATGGGAAATAATAAGTAACCCATTCCCCTCCCACATTCCACTTCACCCTGAAAACCACACGCCCACACAGAAGGAAAGATGAGAGGCTGACTTAGCAGGTGTGTGCTCACTACCTCCATGCTGTTGCTCAGGTAAGGTGCTAGGAGCAAGTATTTGCAAAACTGGGTTGCATGTCAAAAATCACACTCAGGACCTGTATAAATGCAGAGGTCCCAGACTCATTCCAGAGCTACTGGATCAGAATCTTAAGGCCAGGAATGCACTTCACACCAGCTCCCAGATGAGTGGTAGGTAAGGTACGAGAAGCAGTGGGGTAGGGCAGGGTGCAGGACAGATCATGAAGGGTCATGATCAATTCTCTGTATTTTATCGTAAGTGAGAAGGAAACCCATTTGGAAGTTTTAACAGAGGAGTGCCATGATCTGACTCAAGCTGTGGCTGCTGGGGGGAGCACAGATGCAGGGCAGCAAGAGAGCAAGCCAGGAGACAAATTAGGTGACTGCCATTGTCCAGGGAAGAGATGATGGTGGCCTGGATCAGCTGACTATTCATTTGTTTTAAAGGTAGAGCTGATAGGACTTTGCTGATGGGTTGACTTAGATGTAAAAGAGAAATAAGAGTTTGGGATGATACCAGGGTATTTGGTCTGAGCTACCAGAAGAATGAGATTGCCATTAACTAAGATGGAAAAGATTTTGGCAGGAGCAGTTTTGGGAACAGAATACCAGGGGCTCCATTTTGAACATGTTATATCTGAGATCCCCATTAGCCAGTGAGTGAATATGTGGAGTAGGGGATAGGGTATCAGAGTCTGGAGCTGGGATTGAGGTTACATGGCCCTCAACTTCATATGCTATCTTTGCATTTTAGTTTGGAAATTGTCCTACACACACACACACACACACACACACACACACTCCTTAATGTTTACATGAAGTAGACTCTACTTTCTAATTTCACAAGGGGGATATGACTTAAGCCTGACCAATCAAAACCTGCATTGCCTTTCAATAGAAATTGATTTAAAAATTGGCATGACGGCCAGGCTCGGTGGCTTAGCCTGTAATCTCAGCACTTTGGGAGGCCTAGGTCAAGTAGATTGCCGAGTCCATGGGTTTGAGACCAGCTGGGGCAACGTGGTGAGATCTCGTCTCTACAATAAATCAAAAATTAGCCAGGCATAGTAGCATGCGCCTGTAGTTCCAGCTACTTGGAAGGCTGAGGCAGAAGGATCGCTGGAGCCTAGCAGGTCAACACTGGGGTGGCTGTGAGTGTGCTACTACACTCCAGCCTGGGTGACAGAGACTTCAACTAAAAAAAAAAAAAATTGGCATCAGGCCGGGTGTGGTGGTTCACACCTATAATCCCAACACTTTGGGAGGCCAAGGTAAGAGGATTGCCTGAGCCCAGGGATTTGAGACCAGCCTGGGCAACTTGGTGAGACTTCATCTTTATAATAAAATAAAACAATAAGCTGGGTGTGGTAACATGCACCTGTAGTTCCAGCTACTTGGAAGGCTGAGGCAGAAGGATCACCTGAGACCAGCAGGCTAAGGCTGCGGTGGCCGTGAGCATGTCACTGCACTCCAGCCTGGGCACAGAGTGAGACTCCAACTCAAAAAAATAAAATAAAATAAAAATAAGAATTGGCATGAGAATCTTTCAGAGTCAATGAGATAACATGAGAATTTTGCAAAGACTTCTGAGATGGAGGATTTTGAAGCAGAAACAATGAAAGGGTTGGAGCTTCCACAGCTGTATTATGATTTATGAGAAGTGAAGGGAGCTGAGTGTGTGAGAGAGGCAGAGACCAAGTACTAGTGATCAAATTATGTCTTCAGTGATCTTTGTCTCTCATACTTACTTTTCTGTTATATAGGCCACCAGTAAATTCTCTTTCAAAAAAGAAAACAAAATCCCAGGTGATTCTGATACAATACATCTGTGGACTAGTACTTGTAAATAATTGTGAATATACATACATATATATTTTTCCCCATGCCACTGCTTCTCAAGAGTGGAGTGCAAACCCAAACATGGGAGCTTGTTAGTACTGGAAAAATCTTAGACCCCAACCTAAGGAATGAGAACTTGACTTTTTTTTTTAATCAATATTTTTTATTTTGATAATGTGGGGTACAGTTAAGGGTTAGGTATACGAATATGCTTCGTTCAGGCACCCTTGTTGATAAGGGGTGTTTCCCCATCCCCAGACAGATATTACTACCATTAATCCCACCTCTCTTCCCCTCCGACCCCCCATAGTTTCCCACCACTGTTGGTCCTTTTCTTATAGTATTATGATGGATGTTCAAGGCCCACTATATGAGTGAGAACATGTGATACACAGATCTTTGCTTCTGTGAGAGGTCACTCAGTATTATAGACTCTAGTTCCATCCAGGTTGCTGCGAAATTCATGATTTTGTTCTTTTTTATGGCTGTGTAGTATTCCATCGTGTATATGTACCACATTTTTTTAAACCAGTCCTCTTTTCATAGACAGCATGGTTGATTCCAGGTTCTTGCTATTGTGATCAATGCTATGATAAACATACGTGTGCAGGTATCTTTTTCATAGAGTGATTTGAGTTCTTCAGGGTATATTCCCAGTAGGGGGTTTAGGGGGTCATATGAGAGGTCGATATTTAGGGCTTTTAAGAATCGCCACACTGAGAACCTGACTTTTAATAAGTTCTCGAGATGCTCTATCTGTAACAACAAGCATTATTGGGCAAGCATTATAAAGCTTGTGCTCTTGTGAGGAAAAAAAAGGCACACTTGTGCTGTAATGATATTGTAAAGCCAGGGTGCACAAGCATTGGCAAAAATTGTTTTGGGAGCAGCAGTAATTACTGTTCTACTATTTACTGTGCATGAACTACATGAAGGAGTCTGTGCATCTCATCAGCCAGCCCCACAGCAATGCAAAGAAATACCAGCTGACTAATGGTACATGATCCAGCTCAGAGATGTTAAGCTCTCTGCCTAAAGTCACATGACCAGGAAGTAACTAACCTTATATGCATCAACCCTTCTTTGGGAACAGCTGCTCCCAGATAGGGGAATCTCTTCCTAGCCCCACCCCCGCCTGCCTCCATGCCTGGCCAATCAGCTTATTTCTTTTTCTGTGACCCCAGTGGTTGATTCTGGGAATGCACATGGCTTAACATGCATCAGCTATGGAATTTCTGGGGAGAAAAAGTGCTCTTTTTCCAGTGGGGAAACTAGTCAAGGAGGATGTGAGCCTGTCATTGCTGAAGTTGAATTGCCACAACTGAGGACCTAGAAATAAATCAGGATGTAAAGAGAGGCAGATTTCTGAGGACTCACTCAAGTTCCTGGATTCAGCCCCACCTGAATTCAACATCCCTTGGATTTTTTTGTTTGCTTGTTTATTTTTGGTTCTGAGAGCCAGTAAATTATTTTGTCAGAGTGGTACCAAAGTCAGTGTGAGATCAGTTTCTGTCATCTGAAGTCACAAGAGTCCTGAGTACACCAATAATATCAGTCTTTGAAGTCAGCTCTGGTTCAAAGCTTATTTTGTTTTTTCTTCGTTTTTGTTTTTTATTTTTTGAGTTGGAGTCTCCCTCAGTCTCCCAGGCTGGAGTGCAGTGGCATGCTCATGGCCACCGCAGCCTTGACCTACAGGGCCTCAGGCAATCCTCAAGTAATCCTTCCGCCTCAGCCTTCCAAGTAGCTGAAACTGTAGGCGTGTGCCACCACACTCAGCTAATTTTTTGATTTATTATAGAGATGGTGTCTCACCAAGTTGCCCAGGCTGATCTTGACCCCCTGGACTCAGGCAATCCACTCTCCTCAGCCTCCCAAAGTGCTGGGATTATAGGCTTGAGCTAAAGCGCCCAGCCCCAAAACCTATTTTCTTAATCAGTGCCCTCTGCTCATCCCACAAAGGTGGTGAAATCCAAAGGCTGTGAAAATTGAGTTGGGCCATGAGGGGCTTATGACAGTGTAGGAGGAGAGGAATACTGCAAGTCAGTAGACAGCCACTCCCTGAGGCTAGTATCTTATCCCTCTGTGTACCTCCCACCCTTCTGCTGGACTGTGGGGAGGCTCCACACTGGGAATTTGCTATAGGGCGTACAGAGCAAAGCTGGCACCAGGCAGGCCTGTGGTGCTTGTGAGGCCAGCTCTGGTGAGCACATGCCTTGACTGACAACTCCAGGCCACCTGGATATTCTGTGGTGGACATTTTGCAGTCTGAGGACACGCATCTTTTCCACAGCTTTAGACTCACATTGCTGCTATTTCTACCCCTCCGGCTGCCTTCTCCCATCTCAGAGAGAGTCATGAAGCTGCTTTCTCTCCTATGTGGATGGTCTTTCCACCCTCACTCTTCTCCCTCCATCCTCACCTCACCACCCACCTCTGCTCCACTCTGAGCAGCAGTTCCAGGAATGACATCCTGGTTGCTTTTTACCTCGGCCCCAGTCCAAGGTCTCTTTTTCTTTGTTCTTGTGTTTATGCTTGTCTGCAGCAGGATAACTTCTGTAAGAAACATTCAGTAATTCATGGCTAACTTCAGTTTTCTCTAGCCCGATTACATGGTTCAGTTGAATTAAGCAATTTTTTAAGACAATATTAACAAGCATGAAGCCCATTCTTTGGGCGTGTGGCTAAGAGACCAGCTTCCAGTCCCAGCCTTGACCTCACAGCTGCCAGCCTACTTCCCCTCAGTACATGGCTTCTGGAGGGTGATGGGTCCAAGGGCTCTGGTGGACACCATCAGCTCCTCCTGAGCTCCTGAGGAGAGGGGCCAAGGAGGAGATGGCTCTGCTCTGGTGGAGCGAAGTCCTGCGCTCTGGGGAATGGGGTTGGATGGCTGGTTTGCTGTTCAGTCATTCATATGTGAATTGAGCCTCAGCTAGTCTAGGGCTGTCTTCCAAACTCAGGGAATAAAGTAAGACACAAAACAGCAAGGCTCCTGCTCCCAGAGAGGGAGAGAGATGGTAAACAAGTAAACAGATAAATGGCACTTCCCACTGCTATAAGGAAAATAAAACAGGGCTCAGTCAGTAGGAGAGAAAGTGTCTCAATATCAGACCATGATCAAGGTGGCCCCACTGAAAAGATGACATCTTAGCTCAGATGCATAAGAGGAGAAGGAAATAGCCACATCACCAAGCGGGAGATGGAAGAGTATCCTTCCCTAAAGAGTACCTGGCCCCTGAGGAACAATAGGGGCAGAGGTTCTGGGACAAGAAGGAGCTTGGTATTCTAGGAACTAGCTGAAAGCCAACATAAGCTACGTTGCGATAGAGGAAAACAATAGAAGATGAGGTCACAGAAGTCAGCAGGGGTCATGCATGGAGGTCTTGCAGGCCACAGTAAGGAATCTTGCTTTACAATGGATAGTTTTGAGCAGAGGATTCATGAGCCTTAGTCTACATTAGAGAAGCTCACTCTGACTATTGAGGAAAAAACAGGTTTAGGAAGAACCCAAAGATGACTCCCATCACATCTCTGAGCTAGTCATCTGAGCAAGTGACTTTTTCTGTGGGCCAGGACTATCAGGCAGGATGCTGGTGACAACTTTAAGCTAGAAACTCAGATACAAAGACACTGCTGCCTGGGGAGTCTTGCATTGTATAGACTTCAAGTTGGCATGGGACCCCAGAGGGTGCATGGTGTCACTCCTTAGGGAACAGGCTTGTTTCTGCTCTCAGCCTGGATCCCAAATTTTTATGACAGAAACAGGAACACATTTAGGTAATCAAGGAATACAGCTGCAAACTTCACAGCCTCAAAGAGCACCACTGTCACTCAGAGTGATTCAGGAGATGACTTAGGCCTAGATGTCAGCGACCCTGCCAAGTGAGTTCCCACCTGGGAAGCCTCAAGAGCCCAGGGGAGGAGGAAGGAAAAGCACCAGACACTGGGCACCATGTGGGAAGTGCTGTGAGCAGGCACCCACAGCTCAATCAGTATTGCTAACATGCCCTCTTCCTCAGCATCTTCAGAATAAGTAAATAATCCATCCACCTGAAATGAACTCCAAGAAGAGAGACAAAGAGAGCATTTGGAACATTGCTGAGACCTAAATTGACCAACTTTGATCAAGATGAGTTAGTAAAATAGCAGGCTCTTCATCAGCTGCATTTCAATGCCATATTTGGAGGCACTCAGTCATTATAAAATCATCTGAACTTCTCAGCAGAAGTACACATTGGGGAGTTTATTTTTGAGTCTCTCAGAATACAAAGAAGAGTCTTTCCAATATGAAGTCTGGGCAGAACACACAGCCTTCTAAATGAGGAGGAAAAAGATGCCCAGTTGCCTCTCCTTTATTAGTAATTCCCTCTTCCCTCTTTGAAAGTTTCCCTGAAAGTGTGCAGTAATTTCTGATGATGGAAGAAAAAGCTTTTGTGCCTCACCTGAGTAAGCAGGTTACTGCTGGCTAACAGAGCATTCCAGGGAATTCTTTGTTGGGCTGAACTCCCAGTTAGACACTGAGTCTGAGGAATGTAGGGAAGTTAGGGTCTCTGATTTTATTTAGAGGAAACCAGCTGACCCCATCCCACCTCCATGACTTGCAGCAGAACCCAAAGCAGTGAGGGGATTTCAGAGTTCATTCTGCTTTCAGCTAGAACAGAAACCCAGCAGACCAATGACCAGCCATGAGCAAGAAATTGCCAGCCCACTCATTGGCCAAGACCTCATGTGGCCACTGTCTACATCTGGCCAGTGTGCCAGCACCATGGGAAACTCTGCTGGTGGCACCATCTGACCTCTGTTACCTACCACCGCCATCTCTAAGGGTTTCCACATCCATTCATTGCTACAGACTTAATGGCTTGATATTGGATCAAACAACCAACCAACTAATACTGAATCACATTATTAGATGCTGGGAAAGAAAGGAGGGTGTTCCTGTCCTTTAAGGAAAATAAAACATGAGCCTTCCCTCTAAGGTGCTTGTAGTCTTTTGGGCATGGGGTGGGGCAGCAGCATGCAAAAACAACTCAGACAACAAGCACAGTGCGATTTCCTTCTGAAATATATGTGGCTCTTCAGGGAAATTGTGAGGATTTGGAGAGGAGCACGCTGCCAAGTCTACACTCCACAATTTCACAACCCAGTGGGTCCCACTTCCAACATTCCTGTCATTCCTCACTCATTCAAGAAATACTTCCCATGCTGACTGTATTCCAGGCACTATGTTAGGCACTAAGACTACAACTACAAATGAAGCAGACAAGGTAGAGTCTCTTGCGGAGATTATAGTCCAGTAGGCCAGCCAAATGCATTCACAGTGCAACCAGGAAACCCTCCACCCATCTGCCCACTCATCTACATGTCAACTCGCTCACCCACTCAAGAAATGTTTAAAGAGCATCCACCAGCCCAACACTGTGCCAGGCACTGGGCCCAGCATGGGAAACATGCAGATGAGGGTCTAATCTTCATGGAACGCAGCACCCAGCAGAGTCATGCTCAGGGGTCATGGAGTGATCTGAACAGGAGAGTCTGGGGGATCAGCAGAGGGCGAAGCCCTGGTGGGCGCCAATCAGAGAGGGCCTTGCTGATGAGGCAGGGCTCAAGCAGATCCCTGAAGTCAGGTTGGCCCCTGCTCAGACGAGGCAGGGGTGGATCCCTGGCCCCTCACCCTGCACCCCATCCGAAAAGCCTCCAGAGCTCAGCAAGATGAACAAAGACCTCCCTAGCAGTGTAGCTGTGGCCACACGACCTTATAATCACGAGGCTCTCCTTCCTGACATCAGCTGTGCTATTCTCTCTCTGCCTCCTGGAACAGGCAGCCTTCTCTACACAAAGCAGAGTATGTTCCCCGTGACAAGACCTGGCGACAAACCTGAACACCAACCCCTGCATCAAATCCTGGTCTCCTCCTCCTGTCCTTGCTCACTGCCATCCCAGGATCACAGCTGGGACTTCCTGGGGATAGGCTGGATTCAGAGTGAAAAGGGAAGACAAGACGTGGTGAAAGCAAGCACCGGTGCCTGGGAAGGTGTCCCTACCTGCCCAGGTTCTGGGAGCACTTCCCTACCAGCGTTGCTCCTGTCAGTGATAGGGGAAGAGGACTGAGAGTTTAGGAAGTCCCCTGAAGGGAGCTTTCATTGGCTGTGCCCATATCCTGCTGTGGTGCCAGGCGCAGTTTGATTAGCTCATAACACCATCACAGGGCACCTGCCCTGTGCCAGGCACTGTGTGGGAGACAGGGGGCCAAGCAAGAGAAGGAGGACACAGTTCCTGCCTTGGAGGGGCTCACCCTCCACCCTTCTGGCAGACATAGACATGCATGCACACAGGGAAGCAGGCTCGTGTGCTAATGGGGAGTGTGCAGACACACGCAGAGAACATTCTGACACAGTGGTTGGGTGAAACATTTGAGCGCTGGGGATGGAGATGAGAGACATTCAGGTGGTAAAATATCCTATTCTTGTGCCTGGTCCGATTGGGGAGGGATGGATGTGCAGGAACAGGAACTCCCCGGGATCTCTTTCCTGTGTCTGCCCCTCATTCACTACTTCAGTCTCCCTCTCTGGTTTGTCTTCCCATCTGTGCAGGCCGCTGGGATCCACCCATATGTCCCATTGTGACAGTTGAGGCACCAGGTGTCTGTGCCCTTGATGTACCTCCACGGATCTCGCACCTTCTGTGTGCCGGGCAGTGCTGAGCATGTTTTATACCTTTTAGTACCGACCTCACAACCACCCCGCTGGGAGGGCATCATTGTCCCCATTTGAAATATGAGGACACTGTGACTCTGAGAAAAGTGTGTGTCTTCTGGGGAAGGGGACCCTGTGCAGAGATCAGGAGACCCCTGTAACCCCACTCTTTTCTTCCCTGGAATTAGCTGGAACAGACGTGCGCCTGCGCGTTCTCTACGGGCGGGACAGCGGCTCCGGGCACCGCAGGCCTCCCCGATGCGGGGTAGGGTGACGAGGTTAAGCGCCCCTGGGAAGTGGGTGGCTGGACGCCAAGAGGGGTTCAGAAAAGTAAGACCACGTGAAAGAAGCCCTGGACATCTTCTAGCCCACTCCTGGCCCGCGTGAGCTGAGGCGGAAAGGCTCCGGGCAGAGAGTGGCCTAAGGTCTACCGGAAGGCCAGACCGAGAGCAGGGCGCACGCCGCAGCACGGGGTCTCTCTGCTTCCACTCGGTCCCTGACCCCAAGACCCAACCTACGGTCTGCGGGAGCGTCCCGCCCCTTCCCTCCGCCCTGCACTACCCCCCATCACCACTCCAATACGGCGACAGTTAAGGAGCGGGCGAGGCTCCCTCTTCGTCTAGGTAATTATGTTCTCATTAGGAGATGATGGCCGGCGTTAGCGCTCCGGCGTCCTCGCAAGGCGCGCCCGCAGCGCCGCTCACGGTGGGGGAGCGGGCGGGCTGGGTGACAGCGCAGCACCCTCGCCACCCGCGCTGCCTCTCAGACAGCAGAGGCGACAGTGAACACCTCGGGCCCACCGCCTGCCCGGCTCCGCGGAGCGTTGGGCGCGGCGTGCAGAACCCGGGCACAGAAGCCAGGTCTGGGCGGTCGGGTCCTAGAAGCCTCTCCGAGTTCCCCAGGTCCGGCTGGGTGCTGGGCGCCGCGCAGAGTAAGGCACAGCTCTGTCCTCGGAGAACTCGGGGGGTTGGGGGAAGAGGAGACAGGTGATACGAGAGGCCACATTTCAAAGAGGGACACCAGGGAAGGGGTGACGCCTCTGCCTATATGGGATGTGGAAGGTTCCCTGGAGGGGTGACGTTCACTGTTGAGGCAGGAGAGGAGCACGTTACTAAGGCGACCTGGACTGGAGAGAAGTCTTTCCGAGGAGGGTGAGGCTGAATGAGGGGTTCCACCCTGCGGGCTCTGATCTGAAGAAGTTGTTTTACATGAAAGTAGGAGGCGGGCCCAGATCCCTAAGGGCATTAAAGGATGCCACTGTGGGGCATGGGGTTTAAAGTCGCTCCCCTCCCTAGCCTCTGGTTGGGGAGGAGAGGTAGTCCCTACTGAGCGCCCTTTCTTCCCCATCCCTCTCTGTCCTCAACACACCAGTTGGAGGCTCTGGGTCCTTGCCAGCTGAAGCCCGGATTTTAGAAGATTGACTCACCTGACTCGTGCCTGGTTCCAGCGAGGCCTCTAACCTCCGTGTCCATGGGGAGAGCCCTCCATAGTGCTGGTGGGCTAGTAGGAGGCGCGGGCCTGGGGAGGAAGGCAGTTGAGGGACATAGGACCCCACGTTTCCCCGGAGCCCTCTGGGGAGGGGCGCTAGGTCAGCACTTCTAAGTGTTGGCTGGTGGGCTGCCACTGCCTGTGGAATCCTCAGAGTGAGAGACAAGCACAGCCCAGATGCCCCTTTCCCAGCCAGAGCCCAACAAGGCCTGGTTGGAGAATGAGGAAGGGGCGTTGAGCCCTGGGAAAGCTCTGCCTGTGTTGTGTGGACAGGATGCCTTCCCAAAGGCGGCAGCCTTTCAGCAGAGCTTCATTGTGTCCTCCCCAAAACAGGACTTTGAAAGTGGAGGAGGAAAAGTTACTTCGGCTTCAAGCAAAGGAGCAGCAGGTGTGCAGACACAAAGACAGTGAGGGAGACAGGTTCATCAAAGGGCAAGGGAAGGGGCGGCAGGTGGAGGAAGAAGGGAGTGGAGTAGATTGAGAGGGGTGTCCAGTACCAGGTTCAGGTGAGGCAGGGACCTTTTCCCAGCAAGGCGCCAGCTAGATCCAGAGCAGAATCAAGAGAGAACCTCCCCTCCTTCCCACTTGGAGACAACTTGTTCTAGCTGTGTTCACTTTCTAGGCCCCAGGGCTGGAGTGCCCTCCTAAACCAGTTCCTGGGAGCAAAGGCTTCCCCTGGCCTCCACTCCAGCCTCAGGCCTAACATGCAGGAGCCCCCACCCAGCCCTGGGGGCAGCCAAGGCTGCAGCAGGATCACTAACTAAGGCCCCTGGTCCAAGTGTTTGGATCCACAGCAAGAGGCACTGTGGGAGATGTTTGGATTTCTCCCTGCCTTTAGATAGATAGACTGAGACCCTGACAGCGGACTTGAGCCAGGATACAGCCTGGTGGCTCGCAGTGCAGGCAGCCACAGAGACAGAACCCTGGTGGTTCCTGCCCTCAAGAAGAGGCTGGCCACCCAGCCCTGGGACCTGGAGCCTCCTCTACAGGCAGAACAACAGGGCGCAGGGCTGCTCTGTTGGGTCGAAGTTGTCTCGCTGCAAAAGGTTCCAGCTGTTTCCAGCCTCACCCCAAGACTGCAGAAAGCAGTGTCTGCTTGCAAGAGGAATGATTTTTCCTTTCAAGTTCCTATAGCGCCCCAATTCCTCCTCATCCCCACCTCCCTGGGGACTGACTAGGGAGGAACAGAAAAGCTCCAGGGTAAACCTCTCACCCCAAGTCCCTGGCTGCAGCCGCGGGTTCGGGGCCACCGATGTCGGGGGTGCCCGCTCGAGCTGCTCGGCGGCCCGGGATTGTGTGCCGACGGGCGGGGGTTTCCACCGAGGCCCGGTGCCCGTGAATCTCTGACTCGGACAAGCCTCGGGAATAAATTCGAGAAACGTTGCTTACTGTGCTATTATTAACCCCCCCTGCCCCCGAGGTAAATTCATCCCAGAATCTCGAGCCAGGAAAAAGCCTCTAAAAGGTACTAAACGACAGGGACCCGTCCCAGCCGCCCTCTCGCACTCCGGCTCCCGATGTCCCCGCTGCCGAAGCCACCGGGTCAGCCTTCCGGACTTAAAACGAAGTCGTTTATTTCAATTTTGCTTTCACATTATGTTCCGATACAATCAAAACTCCTGGACGAACCTCTTGAATGAAAGTCCTGCGAATGAGCACAGTCCCAGACCCCGGGCGCCGAGTGACGCAGCGGGTGGACTCCGGATTCAGAGGTGGTGGTATAAAACATACGCTGCTTCGGGAACTGCGGAGCGGACGAGGGTTGGGGACATCCAGAGACGGGAGACAGGGTAGACTGCCTCTCTGGGCAGGCTGCTTCGGGTCCTCGAATTGGGATTATGCCAGACGCATTTGGAATGCAAAAACTCAACTTTGCTCCCAGGCCGGCGGCCGCGCCTGTCCTAGTAAGACTTCGGCCAAATTTCTTAGTTTGCGCCAAAGCAGTGAGCACAGGCAAATGCGGGGCCTGCCCGAGGCCTGGCGCTGGAAGGCGCGCAGGAACGGCTTTGCGAGGGAGCCGTTGCGCCCAGGCCTTTCTCGGTCTCCAGGTCGGTTATCCCAAGACTCCTGCCCCTGAACTCGCCCTGTGGCGACCCCGGCCCCCAGCCTTGCAGCTGGGAGAGATGCGGAGTTTAGAAAGCTGTTTCAGAAAAATAAAAGTCCCACTTCGACTTTATTGGATTAAAGCAAAATTAAATCTTGGCTATTCACACGTATGTTACAGAGGACGAGGAAGCGTCCGGAAGAACCTCCTTGGTGTTTAGTGGAGCCACAGAGCACGAGGGCATTGACAAGCGTCAGAACATCAAGCAGCCTTAGATTTCACGATCACTCCGAATAGGACATAGAAATATGGAAAGACAGCCAGCTTCCACTGGGAAGAGTTCTTCGTATACAAATGATATATAGTTGGATAAAAAAACAAAACAAAAAACAGTCACCACTGAGTCCTTTTTCTCCTAACCAGCAGCCAAGGATACAAAGTATCTTCAGCTAGTTAACTTAGGCTTGTTTTAAGAAGAGCAATACTTGCCAAATTAAAACTGCCTCCCCCATCCAAAAAAAAAAAAAATTACCCCCTCTCCAAACTTAAAAAAAAAAAAGAAAGAAAAGAGGGAGGTGATATTAGATTTCAGTAGGCAGAAGGATTCAGAAGGGGAATACAAAGAAAAATTTCACATTACATAGTGAAATACAAAGTTTCTTTTAAATAAATTTTGGAGACCATGGGTACTGGGGTAAGAAACAGTGACAAGGCAGTCTCCTTTTCGATTACTGCAACTGGAATAGGGGAGGCGAGTGTATTTTTTGGAAGTGGAAGTGCGCAGAGCTAAGCAGAATTTATTTCTCCTAATAAGGAAAGGGACAAAGGTGTCCCACCGCCAGCACGCACCTTTTCACCCAGATAAAGCTAGGGAACATATAGGAAGTTCAAGTCGTGTTGCCTTCTCGCCCTCTGAATTTTGGCCTCTCTCTCACTCCCTTCCTGCCTTCGCCCTCTCCCTGCCTCCACCCCAGCCAGGAGCCAGTCAGAGGGGAAACACGAGGAATCCAGAGAAGGTCGAGTACTTCCAGCCCCCCATCAAGTTCCCCCGCTCCAGCTTGAGGTATGCTCGGTCGCCTTTCTCCATTTGGATGAGGACTCCGTTGCTGGCGGCCTCCCGGGTCACGTCCTGGTCACCAGCGAAAGCTGAAATCACCGGCCACCCGTTTAACATGAGGCTCACCTGGGAAAAAGAAAAGCGCGCTTCAGAGGCGCAATCCAGGCGGGCGCCGAGGCCGCGGTGAGGGACCCTTGGCGCTTGGCGGGCAGCCGCAGAGGCCTGGAAGCAGGAGGTGGGCGGGGTTGGAGGAAGAAGGGCTTTGCACTTTCCTGCTGAGGGCACCATCAGGGCGGAAGGCCCCATATCTGAGCGAAAGGAGAGGTCTGTCGCCCAAACGGGAGCTGCCCTCCCGGTTTCTCAAATGAGCGTGAGCCAAGCAAAGCTCGGTTGTGCTTCGCTATCCCGTTTAATAAACCCGCAGGCGGTTCTAGCGCCCCGGGACCTGTCAATTCTCTCCCGCTCCCCCCAGCCTCAAAGAAAACCTCAGGCAACTCTACTCCTGGCGCCCCCGGGAAAACAAAAACAGATGAACACAATTGCTCTCCGGCCCCTCCCGGTCCCGGCTGCCGAGACATAGCGGAGAAGCCGAGCCAGGCTTCCGGCTAGCTTGGAAATCTCGCTCGGAGCTGCACTCTGCGCTTCGCCCGCACACCACGGGCTCGGTTCCCGCCCCAGACCCAGCCGCATCGCCACCGTCAGCCTAGGGCCAGGCGCCCTCTCCCCCGCCGCACGTTCCGCCTCTTGGCGCCCAAGGGAAACCTGGAGGTCTTTGGGGACTGAAGAGCCTGCGCGTGCTGGGACGTGGCCGGAGCCGGCGGAGACGGCACTACGTCCCCTGCCTTCTCTCTCCACCCCTCATCCACCGGGGCTAAGAACAGATAATTCAAAAACCCTGAGCCGGTCCCCAGAGGGACGCCCCGGGGCGGGGCGGGGCGGGAGAGGACGGGAAACAGGCGCCCTGTCCGTGGTGCTGAATACGAGCGCGCAAGCCGCCTCACGGCCTTCCGAGCTGGGGCAAGGGTCGGAGTACCGTCCGGGTGCTGAAGGCGAGGGAAGCGGCAGCTGTGTGTGGCGCTAAGAGCAACCGTTACAAGAAGTCCCTGGAGTCCCGTCGGAAAGCTGGGGAACCCTTTGGAGGGTCCCAGAAGTCAAAGGCAAGAAACTGTCTCTGGGGATGGGGCGGGGTCCCAAGAGTCAGCGACAGTGAGAGCGAGGGACGGTCCAAGCCACAGACCTGTACGACCCCGCTATCCGTCCCTCCAAGCAGCCCTGGTACACGCCTTTGCCACTTTTGTCCCCCACCCCCTGAAAGCCCGGGCGACCGTGGCTGGTGACCCCCTACGGGGCCGGGGCCTGGCCCGAGGCGGTCGCTGACCTGGATGGTCTGTCTGTTGTAGACTTTTACCACGTGGAAGTTAAAACTGTAGATCCCTTTGCGCGGGGCGATGAAAGTGCTGCGTTCTGAATCAAAGTTGTTCCCGATGTTCACTAGCACCTACAATGAGACGGGGACGAAGGGGAGTGGGCGGGAGTCAGGCTCCGGCTGCGTTCCCGCGCCTCCGCAGAGCCCCGGCGAGCGCGGGCACCGGTCTTCGGTGACCAACCTCCCGCCCCCTGCACGCCGCGCGAGGAAGGGCGCTCACCTGGTCGAAGTAGATGATCATGGTGCGATTGCTCATCTCGGACGGCTCGTGGTTGGTGCTCCTGATGGCGGAGAAAGCTACCTTGGCGCTGCCGGAGCGCACCGAGATGCCCAGGGCCGTGCCCGTGGGGTCGGACGTGGGGTTGGAGTCGCACACCACCAGGCACTTGCCCTCCAGCACGATGGGCTCCGTCTCGTTCTGCCCGCGGGCCGGGCCCGCCAGCCACGCAGCCCCCAGCAGCAGCAGCTCCACGACGCCCAGCATCGCGCCGCCGG
>NW_007252049.1:129071-207606 GCF_000164805.1 Carlito syrichta
CGACGGAGCTCGGCCTCCCGCTCCCGCCCGCGGGCCGCGGAGGTCGGGCCGAGCGTTCATTCATTCGTGTCTCCATGTGTTCACTGAGGATAGATCACAGCGCCCGAGCCCAGGACGCTGGCGCGGGGCCGGGCGCCGAGGGTGCGATGGTGAGCGGATGCGGCCGCCTTCGTGCCCCAGTGTCGGCGTGCGGCAGTGACAAGTGCGTGGCGTCGCGCGGAGGCTCGTTCACCTGCCGCTGTTCTCTCCTGCACTTACCATTCATATTTTGCTTCTGTGCTTTTCTATTTAGAGTGCTCTTGTGCGGCTTGCTGTATCCACACCATTGCCTTGAACGTGGGCACCGATCTTGTCGTTTATGGGCGGCTTTTCGAGGGTCATTTCGACTTGGAGCTGCACACACGCACACCTACGTAGTCGTATATGGAAGCAGAAATACAGCTTTGCTGGGTGTCAGGGAGCGAGGAGAGCTGCGGCGATGGCGAGGGGAGGGCGCGCTCCAAGCTGAGTGGGAAGTCGCAGCCCAGAAGGAGGAAGGCGGCGGGCAGGCGAGCGGATCTGTATGTAGTCAAGTCCAGAAGGAAAGCGCGGGCTCGAGACCCCCGGCGGAGGCCGGTCGAGCGGCTCCCCACGGCTCCCGGCGATAGGGTCACCTCCGGCGACCTTGAAGCTGGCGCGCTGAGCCGAGCCGGCGCGAGCCCCGGGAGCTGGGCTGACGCGTGGCCCCGGCGGAGCGCACCCTCGTCTCGGCCTCCGGCGAGGTCTGCCGCCCCCTAGGCCACGCTCTCTCCCACCAGGAAAACCGGCCTTGAAATCGCCCACAGCCGCGCCTTTCGGCTTCAAGGCCGCCTTTGTTTCTTTCAGACTTATTTGGTAGCTGTTTAAAGAATGACCTGGGGAACCCCCACCTCCAAGCCCCGCTGACGTTCGGAGGCCCGCCTGGGTCGCGGGGTGGGCCGGGAGGAAAGGGAAGGGCGGGGGAGGAGGCAGTGCGTTTACTTTAAATTAAAATGACATGAGAATGATCTTTTTGAGACATCCCCAGAAAGCGTTGCCAGCTGTGATCGCACCCAGTGTGAGAGCATGAACTAATTTAAGAGGTGAGAGCTGAGTAATGAGGCCTCAACCAGTGCAGCGCCAAGACTGGCAGCTCTGGCGGTGGGTGGAAGGGACCTGGAGAAGCACCTTGGAGTGCCAACCCGGTTCTCTCAGTACCTTGGCGCTGCATCGCCGGTCCTTCCGCAAGTGTTTGCTGGGTGCCTTCCGAGTGCTTGCTGGGTTGCAATCAAGAACAAGAGATGGGGGACTGGGGAGCGATTACCTAGAAGGAGGTGGTGGCCAGCCTCTTCCTCTTTCTCTTCATGGTGAGCTTCTGGTGGGCAGTGTCCAAGCCTGGACAGCCATCTCGGTGCCAGTGATGACCCATCTTGCATCTCCATCATCAGCCTCTCTCTGTCCATACCTGTCCTTCTAAGGCGTTGCTGGAGCTTATGCATCCTTACACTTATGCATCCTACAGACATGTTTAGCTGGCTCATACTGTGTCTCCCTTCTTGCCTCCCGTACTCAGCCCTTTCCTTCTTTCCCTATTCCGTGACAACAGCTGCACCCAAGTAGATGTGAACACTCTAGGGACGCCCACCTCCAACCTGACTCCATTGCTGTGTCCTGTTGTTTGAACCATTCCCAAATGGCTGCCTGTCTGGGGACCATCACTTCCTAATTTGTCCTCCAGAGATTAGTGAAGAGTGACCTCCTGGCTCTCCTATATGCTTCCATTTGATGACACCTATGGAGTGCCATGAGAAATGTAGCCCTCGGTGTTCTCCAGTGGAAGTGGGATTTCAGATTGGTGACTCTCCTGGCTTTCCCTTAGCCTCATTCACATAGACTGTGCTTAAAAAGCAGTGAATATTAATTTAATGGTAATAGATATGTGCTTTCTTGAAGTGTGAGGATTAAATGAGATCATGTATATAAGGAGGAAAATCTGAAACCTCGAAAGCTGTCATGTTTATTTTTACTGTTGTCGCCTTGTTAGAATCAGAATTCTTTACAAAACCAGTTCAATTGACTTAAGGACTTTATTTGATGAATGCAAAAAGCTTAGGGGTAGGTCCTGCCATTTGAAATATGACTGAATCTATCAATCGAGATTACTAGGATCTGTATTCCTGTTTTGGCTTCATTTTCAGACAAGTCTTTTCCATCTGATAGCTTCTTGGAAGGCACTACCAACTTAGTCCTAGCAAGAAGAAGAGAGCATTTATTCTTCAATATTTGTAGCAAAAGTCACGGCAGTTTGAGTACCTGCCCTTCTCTGAACATAGAGAATAGACGTTTGAATGACTAAGCTTGGATTCAAGTGCCTTTCCCTGGAAAGGGGTCTGCTGTCAGCTCCACTTGGTCTCCAGTAGAGGGGTTCTCAAAATGAAAAGTAGGGCAGAGATGCTGGGCAGCAGAAACAATGATTCCACTTCAGGCCCTCCCAGGCATTTCAGACAATAAGAATGGTGATGAAGACTGATAAAGCATCAGAACAATAGATGTGTGTGTGTCATGTTCCTTTTTGGTCTTCAAGACCTCAGCTAAACATGAAGTCAGTTACTGCCCACCATGATGTTATGTGAGGTTCAGCTTTGAAATGAAAACATATCTCAAACAGTAGAGCCAGATAAGTATAAGTAGATAATTGTAAGTCTATCCTAAAAGATTTCTTTGGTAATAATTCCATTGGATTTATTTTATCTTTCAATTTTTTAAGTTCCTAAAAAGATGAATTTTTACTTCTAAAATTTCTCATTTATCAATTAATGAAAAAAATGAAAATTTGAGAGAGATACTCTGAAAAATAAAGGATCAAATTAGGTGGTTTCTGAAATGTGAGACAATAGAGTTTAACTTGCTAGGACTTTTCAGGTGTTAAAATATTAGTAATTTATTATAGAACCATCTTCCTGAGGCTTTTAAAGTGGTAGGTTATAGAAATTTAGGGAACTGCAAGATTGCAAATAAGGAATTTATACTGTTACTGTCATGCTTTACCTGATGCTTTAAATGTGCTTTTATATTTTGGTGACGTCAAAGGTTTACTTCCTCTCACTATGTTCTAAATTTCCCAATACAGTGTGTTTTCAGAAATAAATATAACTGCAATCTTGATAGATGTTATATTCATGGCAACTCTATCCAACCCCCACCCTCTACCTCACACTCTGGGAAAAAAACAACCCTCTATTATTTGAATGAGAGAACATTTTTAGGAAAAGGGCGATACTTTCTCACAGGGTAAGGAACAAATCTATCCTTTTGTTAAATCAAAATAGATCTCTAATATTTATACTTATCAAACAAGATTTTATCTCTTTTAGTCTCGATTCAAAGGCCCAGACAGGACCGTTTCTTAGCATTTAGTCTATTTGCTCATAAAGCAGAAGAGAAAAGCTACTTTGTTCTGAAGAATGTTAGATTTAGGATTTCAAAGGTCAAATTCATTTCAAGTTAATGCCTGGATCTAGACTATAAAATATGGGAATTATTCTAAGTTGCACAAAGGATGAACTAAAACCTGGTATTTTAACTTTCACTAAAACCTCTGTCTTCCTGGGCATGTATTTTTTTCTGTTCAGATTCATTTTAAATGCAACATTTTGCTGTTTAAGTTTTCATAGTTACATTTCAAAATTAGCTGTATAATTGGATACTTGTATAAAATATAGGATTGCTTTTAATGAAGGCTTGATTTATTGGTAATATTGTGATTCTTAAAAAAATTTTTTTTGAGCTTAAGAAAATGAAATAGTACGTTTAAAATACCATTAGCTTTTGTGTTAATACCAAATTATACATTTTTATTAGCCTCTGTTCAGACAGAGATAATATGTATGCATATATATAGTTTATATATATGTATATGTATCTTCTAAATTAAGAGATACTGGCACCATTTTTTAAAATGATGCCTTGAATCTGCTGGTAGGAATTTTGTGTGAAGCTGTTATTGAAGTAGATGACATTAAGGTCAAAGAAAAAAAACCAGAAAATAATGTAATTCTATAGAGCTGCTCTTGAGAGAAAAACCACATAGGTAACATCAAACACTGGCTGGATTTTTTCCAAGAAGTAATTATCTGTGTGCTGTTTGCAGTAGTTGATTATGGGGACAAACCAAGGTTTAGCCAATTCAGCAAACATTTATGGAGTGTTTGCAAGGTGCAAGACACTGTTTTAGGGCCTGTGCCTACTGCAGAGACAAACCACACATGATGCCTACTCTCTAGGACTTCGTATTTTTTTAGGACCTGTGTCTACTGCTGAGACAAACCACACATGACATCTACCCTCGAGGACTTTGTATTTAGCAGTGGTCAGAGATGTATACCTGAAGAACCTCCATTTGACTCTCCCAGTTCTAAGGCTTCTTGAGAGTGGAAGCTTTGATTATACTTTGTGTTTATTTATGTTTATCCTGTAATCAGATGATATAAAAAACATATACCCACACATAAGATTAATAGGCTGGGGAATATTCAAACAAATATTTTCGGTATGCACTTCAAACGCATTTGACATTTATCAAAGAAATAATGTATTGTCATCATTTGTGGGTGGCTAGATTAACATCTGGAACTAGTTATCACCAACTGAATGATCTTAGGGAAATTTCCTGAATCTTGTATTCATTGACAATTATGTAAAGATTTCCCGTAGCACACAGAGGCTAGCATCTTAAAGAAAGTCTGCTAACTGGAGGGCTTGTTGTCCCAGGGACTTCAGTGTTATCAGGAAGAAAATGAAAGAAAAGATTTAAAGAGAACTTGAAGGGTGGAAAATGTAGGGGGAAAGGGAAGATGGTGGGGGGGAAGGGTATTAGTTGAATTTTTAAACAATTCTTTCAGTAGAAACATTTTTTAGAAATTAGTTGAGAGAGCATGTGTGTTCTTGTCACCCACAGCAGGCTGTAATTACGGATGCAAGAACAACAGCACTGCTAGTGTGTGTGCTACCCCGTCCCTGAGCTGGTCTCTGCTCTCCTCCCCCTGCCCTTTCCTCTGGAAGCTGACCCTACTAACGGACCTCTGGTTGGGTTTGGCCCAAAGAAGGCACCAGCAGAGGCTGGGAGAAGAAAGAGAGAGATTAGGATATTTTCTCCTGCTTTCTCCATGCTTCAGTGTAGCTAGTGTGAAGAAAAGACCCTGAAAAGTTTCTGGCAGTGAATTCTTCCTTTCAGGATGGTGACTCCTGCCCAGCTATCCCTCCTCCTCCCCTGGGCTCCAGTGCTCACTCCAGTCACACTGTCTTTGGCCTGATGGTGGGATGTTTGCCAGTAGTGGGTCCTCAGTGTTTCGTGTTGATTCCCTTGGCCCTTGCCGCCAACACTGTAGCCTGTCCTTTCACTAAAATCTCTCCATTTGAACTGTGAGTTTAATTGTTTCCTTCTGGCATCTCAGTAATATACTGTATCAGTACAAAATCTTGCTTCACCTTCAGAAACAAAAGATTTGAGACATTTTATCCTCTTATGAAGCCATTAGTTGTTGAATCATTGGTTGTATCAGAAAGAAATAATTACAAATGAAACCCTTATTACAAATTCAGCTTTGCTCTATATGACATTATCAAAGTTATATTTCAAACAAAACCATTCATTATAAGTTTAAAAAATTAATTACTGATAAATGTAATTATGCAGTTTTTAGAATATTAAAATGAAAATATTAAAGGTATTTCTTAAAGTAGCAAATGCTAAATCTCCAAGTAAATTTCATTCTGTACTCTTGCAGTATAAGAATATGCTAATATCTTGAGAAATGCCATATTATTTTGTGAATTCATAAAGCTATTTTGAGTTCTTATAATATGAAAACTTTACCAAAATATGTCTTATTATTAAGAAGCATGACAGTTACTGCTATTCAATTTTTTAAGCTTGTAAACTTTTATTTGTGCATGTTCTCAACAAATAAGAATTTTATTGTTATATAAAATAGGAGATGTTTTAGATTTTAAAATAACAGATCGAAAACAAGCCACAAAAAAGTTTATTTCAATATAGATATATTTAGGAGGGAATCCTTTTGGTCATCTATTCAATGTGGCTATCTATTTTACACTTAATGCTTAGTATTGTGTTAGGACATTACCAAAATAGTATTAAGGGCTAGTTAGGGAACATAAAACAATTAGAAGTAATCTTTGACAAGTAAGCTATCCATAAATGGCAATGAAAGTTAGAATAAAGTTAATAAAAATATCTATTTAATCCTTGTGTTTACTGGTATAGAAGAACAGGCTGAGTGAATTCCTATTTCCTCTGGTTGTTGTGGTAACATGCTACATACTGTAACAGTTTTGAGTAATTATAGGCACATTGAAATTTATCTATGACTTTGCCACCATGTTATAACATTTCATGAGTAATTTTTTCTGACTTCAATCACTATGAATAAGGTACTACTGAGGTGAGACTTCCATAACCTTTCTAGATAAACACCAGAATTTTGGAGTGCCTTGAATCTTCACTGCTGAACTTTAATTCTTATTGAGTCAACTGCCCACATTTTACAGTCCAAGACCCAGGAAGGGTACCTCTGAGACAGTACCTACAAAATACTGGTTCCTGTGTAGTGGCTCTGAAACCAAAATGCAAGGCAGGACTCATTAGGCAAGAGCCCTTTGTTAAACTGTGTAACCTCTGTGCGGAGTTTTTTCATCAGCCAAGTCAGAATAATAATAAGCATCTACTGTAAAGGCTAATTGTAAGAAAGGAATGAGATAATTCATGTAATTAGCCTTAGCCTGTCACATGCTGCCCAGTCCACATGAGCTGCTGCTATCCTCCTCAGGTGCCCAAGTAGCACGTGTGCCAGAATTAGAATCCCAGGTGCGTTCTCCACTGCCTTTTGCTTGCTCCAGGCTCACCTTGAGGCCAGGTGAGTTGGCTCTTTGTGGTTATTCTTCTCTTGCTATACAAAAGTCTAGACAATAATGTCCTTCTTTGATTTTTTATAGATACATTCTATTGAAAGTCCTCATCCCAAAATTTGAAACAAAGACTGTGTGCTTCAATAACAATGTACACACAGTTGGCAGTTTCACAAATATGTCATACATTCCTTTTTTCCTGTATTCATTCAACAAAATGTCAATCGACTGCCTACCATGTGGAAGGCATTATTTCTTGAAGAAACCAGGCATACATCAGTGAACAAAATCAGGATTTGGCTTTGACTTTTTAAAAAATGTGACATTTAATTTTTTTTATTTCTATTTAGGGATTTAGTTGGAAAATCATCAACATTATACATTTTATGTTGTAATTTCCATTTAAAGTTTAAGCAACTTCAAGGATTATGAGTCTGGTGGCCTGCACATTAAAGATGAAGGTAATCATTTTGTGTTGCATTAGTGCATTTTTGTCAATTGAGAGTGGTTTTCTTAGTTTTAATCATAAAAAGGTTTTTAAATAAATTTTAATGTGCCCTCTAAATATTCCTTGATTTAACAATGTTTTATTTTGAAGCATACTCTCTGAGAGAAGGATTTGATATCTGTGTTTGAGACCAAAATAGAGTGCATGGAGACTGTTTTTCTGTTTGAGGATTCCTGTCTCCCCCTTACATCAGAGAACAGCATCCTGCCTATCTGACTTTCCCTCACACTCCTGGGCTCACCCAGGGTATGAACATGTCACCTCTGGGGGGTTCTTCCATATTGCCTCTCCTATGCCTGGATGCATCATTTTTGTATGTCTTTTCTCACAGGTGAGTACTCTCCTGCCCACCTCCTGTGGAGTGGGGAAGGGAGGCTCTGACATTGTGTAAACATAATTGAAAGCTTTCCGAGTCTCTTGCACCTTAACAAATGATTTTTTTTTTTTTTTTTGTAATATGCTAGGAAAGTAGTTCTTCAAATAGAATATTCTCCCGTGGAAATCGCTCACAATGCTGAGAGTATACCTTGCAAAAGGTGAGACTGGAATGCAGGGTACAGCCTCAGTATTGCCCAGAAGCTGAAGTTAGGGGTCTCTGGAATATAGAAAACAAATTGATAGCAGTTCATTGGTGGAAGGAGTCATGGAAAGGGTGTGCCACCATTAGCTGAGGTGAAACCAGAACTGCCACGTGCAGACACAAAGAAAGCCCTGCTGCTGCTGAGGCTTCTCACTGACTCTGTAGAAACCCACTTGCTTGCTTTGAACCAGTTTTCTTTAGAGCATATGGATCACTGTGCAGCCAGAAGGGTGTTTATGTCCTAGTCACTTAGGAATCATTCCATCATGGCTTCAGGGAGACCCATTTGAGGCCTGGAGCATGGAGATGGTGACAGATAGATTGGCAGTCTGAAGAAATGACCTGCTACAATTTAGAGAATTATTTTTTTCTTTTGTTCCACATAATATTATTGATAGATGAGATTACATTTTTTTAACTAGAAGGTAAATACAGAGACCTAAATCAGCTTGGTACTCCCACTCATTCTAAATAAGAACATGTTTGTTTCTAGTCAATGAGATGAGAAATATTTGAGTCTCTTTATGTTATCTCCATTGCCCACTGAATTGCTTCAGTTGAAATATATTTCCCCATGTATTTGAGACAATTTCTAAATGATTACCCTTTAAAAGTCTATTTGATATTAAGTGCAGAAATTTACAAATAAATAAATACAAAATTATTACAGCCTGTATTTACAGAAAATTATGAAATTTCTATAAATTGTATTTATAGAATATGACTGGTAGAATGTATTTCAGCACACTGATTTATTATATCTTTGTTTAGGAGTACGGTTTTTTTAAAACTTCTTTGTAGTTTTGGGTGTTTTCTCAATTTCAAACCTCTATAAATATATTTTAATACAGTTTTCTTGGATGCCTAAAAGAGAATTTCCTTTTAATAATACTAACATCCACACAACATCTATTGGTCCCATCAAGGTATTTTTCCTCTTGCAAACCGCATGAGAGGATGCTCGTAAAAGTGCCTCTCAGGCAGGCTATTTGCTTTCACCAATAAATCATCCATAATTAGAAGCAGAAATCCTTTCATTTCAATACAAATATATCTCTTTCTAAAGTAGTTTTCTTTTGTGAATGATGTTTAACATCTAAGAAACTACGGTAACCTTTATTATGTGCATTGCTCTAATCAAGGCATTATTTTGTAAGGTGAGCTCAAGGTTACATGTTTAAGAAAAGCATCCAGCCAGGCTCGGTGGCTCAACCTGTAATCCCGCGCCTTTGGGAGGCTGAGGTGAGTGGATTGCCTGAGCCCCTGAGTTCGAGAGACCCGCCTGGGCAGCGATACCTCATCTCTAGAATAAATCAAAAAATCAGCCAGGCGTGGTTGCGCATGCCTGTAATTCCGGCTACTTGGAAGGCTGAGGCGGAAGGATCGCTGGAGCACAGCAGGTCGAGGCTGCGGTGGCCGGGAGCGGCCACTGCACTCCAGTCTGGGCGACAGAGTGAGACTGCAACTCAAAAAAAAAGAAAAGCATCCATTTAATTCCACAAGGAAGATCATCTTATTCATAAACCTTTAACCATTGAAAAGATATTATTAGGAACCTACACAAGTATGTATAGCTGGATAGAATTAAGTAGTATATTTGACAATTGGCAAGACAAAACAATAGCCTACATTTGCAGGATGCTATCTATTTAAATACCAACATACCTTTTGCAGGCAAATACATAATCACTGCAACATGACACATTTAGATGATTATTTATATTAAATTCTTGGATGTCCAAAAATGTGGATATAGTCTAGCAGAGGCCAACTGACTTTATATCCTAGTCACTTAGGAATCATTCTATCATGGCTTCAGGGAGAACCATTTGAGGTCTGGAGCATGGAGCTGGTGACAGATAGGTTGGCAGTCTGAAGAAATGACCTGCTGCCCAAGATCATTCAACTGGCAGAGCTGGAATTATTTTCTGTCTCCTGGCTCTAAAACCTGTCTACCTTCTCCTGTGATAGTGTCCCTCCAGAAGTTACCTCTGATGACCCAGATGGTGATGTCATATTTTAGCTAGTAGTTAACTCTCATTTACCTTAAATGTGAAATATATTTTCCTGTTAAGCAATGAAATTTAGTTTGAAAATCCTCAATGATAATAACCCCCCATTTTTTTCCCTTTTTGTCCCTGAACGTTGTTCCATATATATATTATTGCTGGAAACAGATTACTGGCATTCCTGCTATGCTTTTCCTTACCTTTATCATTTTTACAGCTGTTAACATGCCAATAATTTTATTTCCACTTTTTTTTTTTTTTTTTTTGAGACAGGATCTCATTCTGTTGCCTAGGCTGGAGTACTGTGGCCTGATAATTTTCAACTCCTGGGCTTAAGCCCCACCTCAGCCTCCCAAGTTACTTGGACTATACATGGCTCATTGTGTGTGTGTATGTGTGCGTGTGTGTGTGTGGAAATGAGTCTTTCATGGTGCCCAAGCTGGTTTTGAGCTCCTGGATTGAAGTGATCTTCTCATCTTTCCCAAAATGCTGGGATAACAGGTGTGAGCCACTGCACTCAGCCTATCTTTCTACTTTTTAAAAAATTGTTATAAAGATGCACAGAAAAAATAGGAAAGCAAAGGAGTAAATTGCAAATAATTATATAAGTGATATTTTTACAACCTAACATTTTGGGAACTGAGGGATAATCCATTATTGATACTGTACTACTTTTTTAATATCTAGGTTTTAATCCTTTGCTATAGGAAGATAAAATTCACATACCTTAAGCCTGATCACAGCATAATAATAGGGCATTTATTTTCCAATTTCACACTATCTAAATTGTTTAGCTATAGGAAGAATGCTTACGTTGTACCAGGGTATATGGTGATGCCTACAGGTAGATATGAACAGTTTACCAATATGTCCTTTTAGAAAATGTGTGTTAATAATATAGTGAGAAGTAAATTGACATTGTGTTTAGTAGGCCTGTGTGCTTAAATGTATGGATTGTGTACACTGGAGATTTAACAAGATTTGATAATTTGCTTGTGAGTCATGTATATTTCCTTGTCAATGTGAAGATTTAATATTTCAAATATGTTTACACCCATTTTATTGAGATATACTATGCATTTTTCTTTCCTGTCACTTAACAAAATTCCTTTCTTTGGTTGCCCTCTCCCACCTCCCACCCCCTTTTGTACCTACCAATGTTCTTTTCACAGTTACGAGCTGATTGGCTTGACAGGTCTTATGATGCCACCCAAAGACAGCTTCATTTTATAAATACTGAGGTCATCTTCCTAGGTGTTTTCAAAAAGACAGAAAATGAATTATCCCCACATAGGGCATCCAGACTAATAATTTTAGAATGCCTCATGTGACCATTGTATTACACAGACATGGAAATCTTTCAAAGATCTTGTTTTGGGGTAGAAACACCCAGGCATCCAAACTTTTAACCTAACGAACTTACTGAATTTTAAAACTTCATCAACAATGTTAATTTGCAACGTGTAAGATATTGCTTAAGAAGTGTTTTGTTTTGCTCTTGTTTTATTTTCCAAAATGCATCTGCCTCATTTTCACATTGTGTTAAAACCTTGGCATGCCAGAATGGGCCCGAGAAGAAACCATAGGAAAGTGCACTTTAATGGTAGTGTTGTCACATTGTGTCTTTCTGGGATTTTTAGTTTAGAATGTTTAATGTTGATTCAGCTATCAAATCATTGTTTAAAAATTCTGTAAATTAGAAACATACCAAGTCATTTATTTAGCAGACTGAAGATAGGGGAAAAGAGGATGGCAGCAGTAGCTTAGCATGTATAAACCACAACAATTCAAAAATGAGAAATACCTTAAAAAATGTTTTGACTCTTCCACTCAATGTTTCTTCACCAAATCAAGTTCTGTTTACTGTGAATTTGATGGCAACAGGAAAATGTTATAATGAATCATGGCTTAATATACCTTGTATACTAATACACATCTGTTGTGTGGTCAGTATACTAAAATTAACCTCTTTACAAAATACAAGGGAGACTTTGTCAACCAGAGAAATCTAGAACCTGGTAATTCAAATACCATTTAAAGCAAATATTTAACAACTGGAACTAGATGTTAGACCTCATGCCAGCTCAACACTCGCTAAATAAGTTTTAATAATAGGGCAAGCTGTTTGCATGCAGAGCAGAGACAAGCACACTACATTTGTATATACAAGTTGCCTTCACCCATCTGAAAGGACTCAGAACCATTGCATCAAGCACAGAGTTTATTTGCAGTGTCCTAAACATCCATATAATACTCTATATTTTACATATTACTTTTAACAACTAGCATAATAAGTACCAAGTACCATGTTTAGTTCTCTACATGCATTATTTCAATTAATCACTGGAATAATCTTATGAAACAGGCACTTTTATCTCAATTTGCAGATGAGGAAATGAAGGATAACTAGATTACCCAGGGCCCCACTGAAGGGTTTCTAGCAGGGGTCGCAGACTGTTTAGTCAGACTCCAGGGGCTGTGTTCTGAACCATTAGCAACAAGTAATCCTGGGTATGCCCCACAGGAGTTTCATAACCAGGTTTATGATGGGTAATATAATCCCTGCTTCACAGATGGCAAAACTGAGGGCCAGAGATTTTAAGTGACTCGTCCAAAATTACAGGACCCTGAGCAGTGACACCAGGACTGTGTATGGATCTTGGCACTCCACCTCATGTGGCCCTCTTTCCTATTTGGGGTAGGTCACCATGGCCACTGCTCAGTTCTCTCCTGATGCCAGAAGGACTGTGTTTTATGCATTTGTTTCTGGTTTGGAATGAAACACTGTGTGGGTCACTGTCTTGATCAGTGAGCCTTCTGAATGTACTCCACTGGAGCAGGCATGGCATAAGGTATCTCTGCACACAGCCTCTTCTTGCTCTCACTTACCCCCAGAGCTATAATAGTAGAGCTGGCCAAATGTAAAAGATGATTTGTTTTGGTCACCACTATTTTTCCTTTTCTCTGCCCTTTTTTAACAAGAACATTCTTTCCCTCTTATATTCTAAAGCACCTCCCCACCATAAAAATAGAAAAGGAGCTGTGAGTCATTTACACTTTAGCATGAATGTGCTTTCGTGACTTTGCCAAGGCTGTATGTGCCTAACTCTTTTTATCTAACTGAAGAATGAAAGTCTCTGGACTATATTGGCTCCTTCCCTGAGAAGAGTGAGCTGAGACTTGTTGGTCTAGATGTAAGAACTTCCAGAGACCTACTGCCCAGAGATGCTTGGACTGTACCATTCCTATAGGTATGGCATCTGCAGCATCCTTCTCTAAGCTATGAGATTCTCAACCCAAACTCTTTCAACTTCTTCGCTTGAACCAGGTGTACTCTTACCCTCCAGCCGTTCCAGCTTTTCAGTGATCCAGAGAACATACTCTATCCTTCCAACGCGTATGTGTTTTCATCTTTCTGGGGCCCACGGCATGGTGATAGAGCTGCCCCTGGGAGCAGCACGGGCTTATCGTGCAGCTCTTCTGCTACCTGCAGCTGGCTGGAGTCTAGGAAGCCTGGATATGACTGGTCACGTGTGTGTGTGTGTGTGTGTGTGTGTGTGTGTGTGTGTGTGTGTGTGTGTGTGTAAATGTTCATGTGTGTAGAGAGCAGTAAGAGCCTTTGAGGTAGATGCTTGAAGGAAGCCTCAGAACCTCCAGCCCCATCGCTGGAGCAGTCAGTGTCTTACTTTTGGTTTCCCCAGAAGCAGACCTGGAGCCCAGATTCAAGTGGAAGATGATACCATGCAACACCGGTAGGAGAGTGGAGAAGCAGGTCAAGGAAAGAAGGCTGTCAAAGGGTGTAAATCACTTGCCATTGTGGTAGCCCCCAAGGAACCTTGGGAGTTCAAGTGGAGCACCAGCCTCAGCCTCACTGTACCTTGTCCTGAGGGGCTGGGCAAGAGGACTTTGTCCGCCAGTTCCTTTAGTCATGTGTGAGAGCTTCTGGGGTGGAGTTAGTAACTTCTTCTTTGGACCAGCGAGGTTTTATTTAGTTTCAGAAAAATCTTTCAGGCAGAGATCCAGACACTGGAACACACTGAGATGGTGACGTCACAGTGTCTAGGCGGAGTGCCCAGGTTTCTGCCCGAGATATGTTAGGTGGTAAAAGGTGAGGAGAGTCCTCCCCACTTGAACTGTCTTCAGAAAGGGCTTCTGTTGCTGTGCACTGAAGATTAGATTACTTGTGTCTTCAGAGAAGCCCAACACCACCAATGGCTACTGTAGGTACGGAGGACTCACAACTCAGAAGGGAGAAAAAAAATCCCAAGCGGGTGTCTTGGCTGAACACGAATAAAGATCTTATAGTCATTGGTGTGAACCGCTTATTATTGTCTGATTGCAGTGCTGCATAATAATGATTATGCATGGTATTAAATGTGTCAGATTAACTTTGTCATAAAATTTATAACATCATTAAATTTTATTCACATGCTCAGCCTTCATATTTATCACTTATATAACATGGTTATAACTTCAAAAAATCTCCAAGACAGTGTTGTTTTGATGACTACATTATTTATCCATGAACCTAGTTTCCTTATTCATTTGAAATGTCCACATTTCATCGTAATGGTCGTCAGCTCTGTCCCAATGTTACCAGTGCCCAATCTACTTCACCTGCCCAATGATTGTGACTGAGAGGGTTACTTTCCTTTCTTTATTAGTAATCTTACCATGTATTGTTGATTAATTCAACCAACTTTTATTTGACCCTGATCACGTAACATGCAGTGCCAGTGGTGTGGGTTTAGATATGAATTAGAACCTCAAAGTGCTACTGGTCTGGTAGAGAATCACACCACTTATGGATGGTTGTTAAGAAGGAAGCAAACATGAATTAAGGATCACACATCTGACTTTCTGGATGTGGAATAACAAAGCTGTTCCTGTGTTTAGTTTCCAGAAAACATCTCCAAAGCTATACGAGTTATCATCTTGTACATTCAGAAATTAGTGACATTGTCGGATATTACTTACTGCATGACCTTGGCTTTTTGTACTAGCTGAGAATTGGTACATGAACATTGTTTACTTGTAAAATATATTTCCTTTAGCCAAGTCCACAGTGGTAGCACCTTCTTGGAGTCCAAGTCTTAAGTATGTCATCAGACTCAAAGTCCACACAATTCTTAACAAAAAGTCAACTAGAAGGACTTTACTATTTACGACAAAAGCAAATGCTATCAAAAAGGAAGCTTAGGACCACAGGAAGCAGAGCCAAATATGTTCATAAGTGTTTAAGCTGACATAAGGATGTTTGGGGAAGCCATGGCTTGCCATTGTCAGCTCTCAGAATTGAGCTCTGCAAGAGAGGTCAGAGTGAGGAATGGAATAAAGTCAATAGCTAATGGACCAGGGCTAGTGTTGGTCCTGGGGTCCAGTGCCCTCCCTCCAGGGTCCTAGTGTGGGACTGGCAGTGGATTAGGGAAGTGACTCCAGGTCACATTGCCACCCTAAGAGAAGGTTAGCATGGAGAGAATTTAAAGAGCTTACTGTTCAGGCCTTCCAGAGGAGTATATGTTCCAAACTACCAGCCTAAGAACATCCCAGATGGCTATGCATTCTAAGGCTGTGGTATACCCACAGCAAATAAAATAGACCCTTGAATAGCAAGGAAATCAAATGATAGCAACCAGGTTTGAGACAGCCTCATCCTGTCTTCTAAATAGAGCAGTGATCAGAGGCAAGATTCTAGCTGAGAAAAATGCGTGTGTTAGTGTGCTCCTAAGATGAAAAAAAAGGATCTAGACATGCCTAAAGCCAGTGTCACTTTTCTCCCCTCACCCCAAATCTGTACCACTTGATGAGTTCCCATATTAGTTAGAAACGTAACCCTCACCCGCTCCTCTGAGCTGGAGCTTCAAGACCACCTTGGCATTCTCCTTGACTCTTCACACCCAGTAGGGCAGCAGCCCTTCACTTTCATATCTTTAAATGTTTCTCAAACTGCTGGCTTTCTTCTCAGTCCTCTGGCATCAGCTGTGGTCAGCCTTTTGTGAGAAGGTTTCTTGCTTCGATTATCATCAGTGGCTTCTCCTGCTTGCCCAGAGAATGAAGTTCAAACAGCTTACAATGGAGCCTTGGCTCAGTTTCCCAGCTTCACCTCCAGTGACACCTTCTCTGCCCTATGCCAGCTTCTCTGAGCTCAGCTTCATTCTCTGGACACACTAGGCAATTTCACACCAGTATTTCTTTGTTCTTCCCTCTGCTCAGCTTAATCACTACCTCTCTGAAATGACCAAAGCCCTGTCAAGCAAAAGTAATTGCTTTATATCTGTATTCCAAAAACCAGGGTTCCATTCTGTGTTTATTGTGGCGAGTGTAGCCGATTACTTTCTATTTTAGTGGGCTTTGTAACACCTAACAGTAACTGAAACAGAATAGATGCTCAAATATGGGTTTATTTCTAACTTAAAAGGATGCCAGAATCTTTGGGTCAAAAAGATAACAAATTAGTCTTTATACCAGGCAGAATTCTTCATTTCAAGCTATATAACAACCCTGGCTCATTCAAGCAGGAAGGGAAAGAATTCAAGGCTATTGAGTTGCTCACAGGCTCTGGGAGGTCTACAGAGACAGATGTTGGTGGCCCCAAAGGAAGGAGCCATCTACAGCATTTCTGCAGAAGACTGATTCTGCCACCACAGCCACATGCAGACTTGACCGGTTGCACCACCTGCACCTCATGCCTGTCCTAGACTCCACTGCTCCTTCTGGAAACTGACGTGGCTTCCAGTGCTGCTGCTCATCCCATGTCATGCCAAGAGTCAAATGCCATCTGATTGATTGAGCCTGGATCACATGTCTGAGCCATAGCAGCAAGGGAGGCTGGGGAAGTGAGCATCTGACTTCCATGGAGTTGTTGGTCTCTGCCTCCTATCAAGACTTACGAGGTAGGGAAATCCCCAGATAAGAAAGTCAGCTCATATGCTGTTGGGTGGTGCTGAGGGTGGGTGGCTGGGGTGACAAGGTACAAAAAAAGAATAACAGATGTTCACTAGAACTTTCAGGACACCAAAACCCTGATTAAGAGCTTCCTGTTTCTGAAACTTAGCAGCAAAAAAGTTGGCATGCTTAAATTGAGTGATCTGAGAAGAATTGAATAAAGGGAATATCTACAAAGTATGGGCAGGGTGCTGTTCAGGTGTAGCCACAAGGAACAACAGTGCTCCAGGGCTAAAAACAGGGAAACTCTTCCCACTCCAGGCCTGATGACACAAGGGAAAGGAGTGGTTACCAGACTTGGAGAAAAAGACAGGGCTATGTGCATGGAGAGGCCCCCAAGAGGAGCTGAGACAATGTTAAAGAGACACAGCCAGCCCTGGGTAGCCCCTCAAAGACAGAGCAAGAGGAGTAGGTGCCCCAGCTCCCTTTCCTCTGACTCCCTGCTGAGGCTCCCCAGGACCCCCAATCAGAAGCCAGAGGACCAAGGAGCCATGTAGCTGTCCTTACCCATCAGATCTGAGCACAGAGCATGCTGAAGGAGGGTGGAGAATGGATCTGGAGGAACCAACAGAAGATGGGCCACACGGGGATTCATCGATATGTCGCCAATGTCTTCTATTGGTTTTATTCAGTATTAGCTTTGGGGATGTCACTTCACGTTTTCAGTACCCAAGCCCACAGGATCGATGTGATCTTACAGTGTCCTTCTCATATTGAATTTAAAGAGATGCTGTTTTCCTCTCATTTGCTATTTAGAATGCTCCACTGTATGGTTCAACAATTTGTTCCATTAAAGGTTAGTAAATGCCAGCTAGTCAATGTTTTCCTTCCTGGGCTTGAGAAAAATGGATGGGACATGTGACCCACACAAACACAATGTCAGGAATCTCCCTTGGCAAATCCTTATGCAGAAAAACATGCTATCTTTGAGTGGGTGATGAGCTCCTTCACAGAATGTTTTCCCATAAACCTCAAGTATGGAGATTGAAGTACATCATGAGATGTTTTAGGTAAAAGAGGATTATTCATTTAAAAAAATACAATAACAATTCTTAAAACAGAATTCTAATTTAAAAATTTTAATTATAGAGAAATATACAGAGCAGAGGTTGCACTTTCAGCGTGTCCACTTTTCTCCCTTGTCCTCCCTCAACATTAACACCATGGCAGGAAAAGAAAGATTGTTCTGACTGTATGATCACAAGCTAAGTCCTCAGGGTTGCTGAGGATGGGGCTGTTGCAAGGCCCAGGCAGCCTTGGGTCTCCAAACTCACGACAGAGCATGGGCTACATCGCCCTCTGGGAGAGCAGAAGCCAATCACAAACCTCCCTCTGGGAGAGCAGAAGCCAATCGCAGAGCTGGGTGGTGTCATGACAGCTGCTGGCAAGAACTCCAGAGCTACTTCTGCCTGTTTAGTAATTGTAAGTGCTAATTAAACTTTCTGGTTTGCTACTTTCCTACTAAAGTCATTTGCTTAATTATTGAAAAAAAAAGTTTAGATGAATTTACTGATGATGAATACTTAAAATTCCTAGGTATGATTTTTGGATTTGTAGAGAGCAATTGCTTGCCAAGAACATAGCGTGTTCACTTTTGTTAAAAACAAGTGTCCTTCAAATGAGTATGGTTGATACTTGTTCCCAGGATTACACCAAACATGTAGAGTTTTTCTATATGGATTTTAGGGATGTGTTCCAAGGATTTTGAAAGCTGCTCATGTGCTTTGTCCTACAGAAAGAAGTCCCGTCCCAGCCCACACTGGCTCTTCTCTCGACTCTTAGATCACATGATGTCAATATTTCTCATAATGGCCTGCATTCATCTGATCCCATGCACTGTAAATGAGCTGGCTCTTGGATACCAGGCTCATTTTAGCAGATACTCTAAGTTCCTAGAAAGCAAGGAAGTTATTCCTGGATGACATAAATAACCATGCAACTGAGTTTCTTGATCCTTCTCTTCATAGCTCTTCTACAAGACACTAAACCTCCATTTTCGTCCCAACTGTGGCAAAAAACCAATGCTGGATGAATGCCAGTGTCCACTCGTGACAGCTGTCTCCTTACCCACAGCCTATTCACCACCAAAACCTACAGATGTTACCTCCTAAAATAAAACTCTCTGGAATCCACCCATTTCTTTGTCTCCATTGCCATATGTTTGATCAGCCACTGTCATCTCTCACCTAGATTACTGTATTGACCTTCTGGTTGGTTTCCCACCATCCATTCTGAAGCCCTTTCATCTGTTCTTCACCCAGCAGAAAAGAGTTATACTTTTAAAATGCAGATCTGATCATATCATCTCTTACTTAAAACTCCTCAGTAATTTATTAGTCCATTTTGCATTGCTATAAACATGCAAGATTGGATTAATTTATAAAGAAAAGAGGTCTATTTGGCTCACCATTCTGCAGGCTGTACAAGAAAGTTCGTGCCAGCGTCTGCTTCTGGTGAGGCCTCAGGAAGCTCATAATCATGGTGGAAGGGAAGGGGAGCAGGCATGTCACATGATGAGAGAGGAAGCAAAAGAGTGAGAAAGAAGGAGGTGCCAGACTCTTGTAAACAACTAATAGCTAATAGCCAACTGATAACCAACTAACAGCTGACCACCAACTAATTAGCATCAACTAATAGATCAAGAACTCATTCATTACCATGAAAATGGCACCACTCCATGAGGGATCCATCTCCGTGATCTAGTCACCTCCCACTATGCCCCACTTCCAACACTCGAAATCACTGTTTACCATGAGAGTTGAGGGGACAAACATCCAAATGATATCAACTTCCCATTTATTATTCAAGAAACACAACACTCTTCAGATAGCCTAGAAGGTCCTGCAGGGGCTGCTCCCACCTGACTCTCCAGCTCATCTCATTTTCACTCCCTTTCATCTCTGACCCCAGTCCCACTGCCTTTCAGTCCTTTACTGCTCTCTCCTGTCCATGGGCCTTTGCTTATGTTGAGCCTCTGCCTGGAAGCCTCCTGCAGTGCCCCTCACTTGGTAAAGTCTTCTATTCATTTTTCTCAGTTAAATTAACACCTCATGAGTCAAGCCTTCCTCAAGGCCTCTTGGATGTGGATCACTTTGCCAGGCACCTCTCCTTAGGATTTCCACATTGGTAATTAAACTGGGTTTTTTTTTTTCAGTATTTGCTTAATGTTCATCTTCCCTATTAGACTACAAGATCCATGAGGGCACAAGCCAAATCCACTGTATTCAGGTTCATTTTTAATTTATCATGTTCCCAGCACCATGTCTGGCAAATAGTAAACGCTTCATGAATATTTATTTTAAAATGCAGGACAAAGGGAAAGAAGGAAGGGAGGGAACAGAAAGTAGAAGCAGAATAAAGAAGGGGGAAGGAAGTTGAAGGATTGTTAAAAAGTCAACTCAGGCTACTTGTTTCTAAAGTTACTCCGGTGCTTCCACATGTACTACTTAAAATTCTTTGTTGATGCTACTTTGCTGTGGAATTTGCTAAAATCAGTTTCTATTAATGTTATCCTTTCAGGCTATATGTTGTATATAAAAGTACATCATGTCATGTGGATCCTCAAATGTCCAGCTGTCTACTGGCTGCCTCAGCCTGTATTTCCCACCAGCCAGCATGTCTGGTAGGTACAGGCAAGGTTCAAAACCAGCATGTACCACACTTACTCATTGTACCGCCTACCCCAACCAAATAATTCTGATGTCTGAATGCACTGCCCTAGCTAGTGATTGTGCATCCCACCAGAGTTCTGAATTTCCTGCTCACTAACTGCATATCTCATCATCCACCAAATCCCACTGATTTGTCCTACACAAATTTGTTACCCACTTCTCCATTCCCATTGTCACTTTCCTAGTGCAGTCATTTATTTTTTTCTCAGCTGAAGGGGTACAGTAACCTCCTAATCAGCCTCTCAGTTCCAAATTCAGGTACCTACAACACATCTGCATTGTTCCCAGAGTCCCTTCTTGAATGTGCATATCTTAACACATCACTTCCTGAAGAGAATTCCTCAGACTGGTGACCAACCTTGGGTTAACAGTAAAATATAACATGACATTCAGAGCCTTTGTACTTCATCCGTCATCTTGCTCTCCAGCCTTATGTTCCATTGCTTCTTGCAGTCACAGTAGCAGCTTGATGTCTCCATACCATTCACTTGTACTGATGGACATTGCCTTGTAGTTGTACACAATGTTCCTTTGGCCTGGAATGTTACCACCCCATCTGGTCTGGCAAACTTCTCACCCTTCATATCCAAATATAGTTACTGTCTTTACACCTTGCTTGCTTCCTTGTGTTAAGAATGGGCCGGAAGTCTGGTTCGAGACTGCTGACATGATCCAGGTGAGAGGTGGTGGTGGTTGAGACTAGGGTGATAGTTAAGGGGATGGAGTGAAGAAGGTCTGGGATATGCTGTCAATGTAGACTGTTCAGGATGTGCTGATGGATTGGATATGTGTGAGAGAAGGGGAAGAATCTAGGAGGCTACAGCCTCCTAATAAAAGGAGGAAGCTACCACAGCAAGAACAAAATTGCAAAGAAAAATAATTGCATATCCATTACCCAACTTCAATAATTAGCTCCCAGGTCAATTTTTTTTCTTTTGTAAGGCCTGACAATCAAGTTCATGAACTCCTAGAAAAAAGTGCTACATACCTCATTGCTGAATAGCACATGATCATCTTCAAAATATCCCCCTTGGGAAGCTATGCACTGACACCAGTGCCTAGTCCACCCATCAAAGCAATTTTGGAACTCTTTTTCTGGAATGGCCATCAGACCTGTCATTAGGAGAATGTCATGGTTTGAATTAGAGTAATGAACCAACATTAAATTTATTGTTAAATTTGCCAAGAATAGAAGTGAAATCAGAGACATGTTAGTACAAATTTGTGGGGATAATGCCATGAAGAAAATGACAATGTACAAATGGATTAAACATTTTCTGAGGGGAGAGAAAGCATCACTGACGAAGAGAGGTCAGGATGGCCAGTAACAAGCAGAACTGACAAAAACATTGCAAAAATTTGTTGACTTGTGCATCAAAATCATCGGCTGACTGTGAGAAGCATAGCAGACCAAATAAACATTGAAAGAGAAACAGTTGGGAAAATCTTAACTGAAAATCTTGGCATGAGAAAGGTGTGTGCAAAAATGGTCCCAAAGGAACTCTTGCACCACAATGCGCCAGCTGACACAGCACTGCCTGGGAGGGAGTTTTTAGCCAGTGAACACATAACTATATTAAAACATCCTCCCTCCTCACCTTATCTGGCCCCCAGTGACTTTTTTCTTTCCTTGAAGATAAAGGAAATATTGAAAGGAAGGCTTTTTTTATGACATTCAGGACATCAAGGGTAATACAACAATAGCTCTGATGGCCATTCCAGAAAAAGAGTTCCAAAATTGTTTTGATGGATGAGATTAGGCACTGGCATCAGTACATAACTTTCCAAGGGGAGTGCTTTGAAAGTGACAGTAGCGATATTCAGCAATGAAGTATGTAGCACTTTCTCTAGGAGGATTTCATGAACTTAATTGTCATACCTCATATATCCTTATCTATTTCCTTCTCCGGCCCACCCTCACACACATAATGGGTTATTTTGAAGCAAATACCTGGACTTTTGTAGTTTTATCTGTAACTATTTTAACCCTTATCTCTAAAATAAAAGGACTGTCTAAAAAACATAGCTACAATATAATTATCACTCCCAAAAGCATTAATGAAGAAAGAACAAACAAAAAAATTGTTTCATATCACCATTAAATATACAATTAGTATTTACAGTCTCCTGATTGTCTTCTCTTTTTTGAATTATTTGCTGTTGCTGTTGTTTGTTTGCATGAATTGGCATCTAAATTGCCTGTGTATCAATTCATTGCTGTGTTTCTTAAATATCTTTTAATCTCCCATCCTCTCTCTCTCTCTCTCTCTCTCTCTCTCTCTCACTCTCTCTTCCCCTTAACCAACTACCTTCCTTCCTCCCTCCCCTTCTCTCTTTTTCCAGAGTTGTTCTCATTGGCATTGTTGCTGTTATTGAAGAAACCTAGATGTTTGTTTTATAGAATGTTGGAATTTCTTTGATTGCATTCCTATGGTGTCATTGAGTTTGTTCCTCTATCTCTGCTATTTCCTGTAACTTGACTTTATCAGACACACGTGTTTTGTTATTATTGTTGCCTTTGGGAGGGGATAGCAAGACTCTCATAGATGGTGTTTTATACTTCCATCAAGAAGTGCAAAATGTTTTGTAATCTCTATTTCTTGTAGTGTGTGCAGCCATTATATTATATTGCCTATATCATTCATTTATTAGGGGTTGCAAAAATGGTAAGCCTTAATACTCTCATTCTATAAATTTTATTTTCATTTATTAACTGAAATATTCTGCAAAGAGAAAATTTCCCTCTACACTCTTTTGCTTCCTTAGGGTACAGTTCCTTAGGATAGGTGGGCTATGTGCTTTATTTTTCCCTTTATATACAAGTTTTTGAAATAATGAATTGTTTTCTGGCATCTTCTAAAGGTGATGAATGAATGTTTATGTTTGTTACTTTTATTATTAAGAGTTTTTATGTTAAATATGTTTTAATTTTGATTCCAATTATTACATTTATTGATGTTTGAACTATTCTTCTTTGCCCTATGGAAGCCTAATCAAGTCAGCCCCTGGAGGGCTTTTGACATGACCCAAATTCTGTTTGATAGCTTCTTTGTTTTCTGGCATGTTCCGGGTCATCTTGTGCATATCATCTTGTACATATCCCAGATGTGGAATCAGCCATTTCTCTTAGAATTTCTGGCCCCTTTTAATGGGGTAATATTATTTAAAGACCACATTATGGGCAGTAAGTATGCTCATTACTTCAGAGCTGGTTATTATTTATAGTGAATAAAGGTAGGAAATATGGTTTTTTTAAGCAAAATGATGAATCCACTCTGATACATCTAATTCAAATTCAGAACAACTGTTTTTACTTTATGGAACTCACATCTGTGAAGTATTTCCCCTCTCCTATGCTGAAACTCCCAATTCAAAATAATTCCAATGTAATTGCTAATTTGCTATATCCCATACTACAAACAATCAGCCTCAGAGTAATTATATGAAAACTATGATCAACAATATAGCTAATGAAAATAGTTCAGTTTTTTTCTCTTTGTCTTTCAGGTATATCCCACCAGGGACACGTAGTCAAATTATTGTGTTATAGAATTACTTAGAATAGTTCTTTTGTTTGTAGCTATACCACCAACTGTTTACACAGTTATGTTCACTTCCTTTATTTTGCTTTAAATTTTTAATAATTCCTTTTAAATTTAATTCAATGTTTTAATTATAAAAATATTTACATGGTTGCAAAGTCAAGTATACAAGTATAGCATCCCCCAGTCTCTTCCCTCTCCCTATAAATAACCATTTAAATATATGGCTTATCCTTTCTCTTTGTATGTGAGAAAATATGTCTACATATTTGTATTTCTCTTCTCTTTCTTGGATAAACGGAAACATACTATAAACTCTTTTATCCTCCTTGTTGTTTTCATTTGATATATCCTGGGGATTACATCATAGTAATATATACAAGTCTTTGACTTGGGCTTCTGGTTCAAGGTACTAAAAAGGACAGCAAATAAGTTTTTAATACATCTGCAGATTCTCACTCCTCTCCCTCATATATCACATCTAATCTGTTAGGATATAACTTCAAAATTCAAAACCTGACTCCTTCTCACAACCTTCACTGCCACTACCATGGCTCAGAGACATCATCTGTTACTGGGATTATCACAATGGCCTCCTCATCACTGTTGACCCTGTTTCCACCCTTGATCCTCTATGATTTGTTCTCAATATAGTAGCCATCAGGCCTACAGGAAAACATGGATCATCCATGGTGATCAGAGCATTGCTCCTTTGTCTGGAAGTGAGAGATGAACAGGGCTGTGTGGCAGTTCTCACCATTAGGTAGACAGTTGAAAGATAGTAATAATAGCTTTCTATTTATGGGATGTTTATTATGTTAATACAAGCTTTGAATATATTAATTGTTATTTAGTCCATAAAACCATTAGGACGGTTTTATGATTTTCCTCATTTTAAAGATAAAGTCATTGAGGCACAGACAGATTTTAAAAACCGCTTACAGCCAGGTAGTTCATAAGTGATAGAGTTGGTACCAAGATCCACAGAGTCTGCCTTACACCAGTGCTACCTAATAGAACTTTCAGCAGTGATGGAAATGTGCTGTCCAATATGGTAGCCTCTAGCAACAAGTGACTATTAAGGACTTGAAATGTGGCCAGTTCAACTGAGGAACTAAATTTTTAATTGTGTTTAGTTTTATAATTTAATTTAAATAAGAACATATTATTACTGTATTAGACAGCTCAGCTCTAAGCCACTATACTGTTGTGCTTTTTAGAGATGACCAAGAAGAGTTGCACAAACTTATTTGACTTTTTGTTGCAACTGTTACTTAAATCCAAAGGTATAACATCTTTACGGGATTCCATGAAATGACTGTACCCATGAACTTGATGTCTTCCAAACACTGGCATCCATAACTTATGAGACATATGCCTCTATAATTTCAAAGCACTCTTAGACAAAAAAAAAATGTTACTTAAATACATTGTTTCTTTTTATTGAAAAATGGAAGATCAAAATGTTCTGACTCTAATTTGTCCTTATTTAATAAAAGCATAATTATATAAGATAAAAATAAAGAAAAGCTAATCAAAAGAGATAGAGAATGACATTGCAGGTTTAGCTGAAAATTACAAGTTACATTTCTACTGATTTTTAGCTTTTTTAATTTGGAAAATTGAAGAATGTATAAAACTATTTTTTTAAAAAGAAAGGAAAAGAATAATTCAACAAATGCTCACCAACAGGAATTAAGTACTCACACATTTCAGTATTTTTTCTTCGTATATAATATTTTTAAATTATACAAGTGATATATGAACTAATTCTCCCCCTTTTTTATTTTTATTTATTTATTTTTTTTGAGTTGGAGTCTCACTCTGTTGCCCAGACTGGAGGGCAGCAGCCGCTCCCGGCCACTGCAGCCTCGACCCGCTGGGCTCCGGCGATCCTTCCGCCTCAGCCTTCCAAGTAGCTGGAACTACAGGTGCGCGCTACCACGCCCGGCTAATATTTTGATTTATTGTAGAGATGAGGTCGCGCCAAGTTGCCCAGGCGGGTCTCGAACCCGTGGGCGCAGGCAATCCACTCACCTCAGCCTCCCAAAGGCGCGGGATTACAGGCTGAGCCACCGAGCCCGGCTTTCCCCCTTTTTTTTTAAAAAAAAAAAGCACATTATTGACTTCATCACCACAGTCCCTTGTCTGTCCCTCTAATTACAGTATCTCTCCTTACGCCCCAGAAACAAACACTATTCTGAACTTGGTGTGCATCCTTCCAGCCCATCTGTGAACTTTTGCCTGAATATACACGTATCCTTAGAAACACAAAATATTGTTCATGTGGATTTTTGACACTTATGCAAATGATATTATACTGTAGTTTGTTCTGCAACGTCTTTTCACTCATCATCATTTTGGAGCGCTGTGCATTTTGATCTATTTGAATCTAGAGTGATGTCTTTAACTACTATATCATATGAACACACCACAGTTTAATTATTCATTTTTTTGCTGGTGGAAATTTAAATTGTGTCAAGTTTTTTATTATTTCAAACTATGCTGCAGTGAATATCCTTGTACATATCCCCCAGTGCATCTGTGCAAGTATTTCTCTGGGCAGATAATTTTAAGATCATATAATTTGCTCATCTTCCATGTCACTAGGTACTGCCAAAATGCCTCCAAGCTGACTGTGCCACTTAGACTCCCACCAGCAGTGTATGAAAGAATTCATTATCTCACACTTACACCAACATTGTTTCCGGCCAAATTAAAACTGCCCATCTTGTTGGGTGCGGTGGCTCAGGCCTGGAATCCCAAGCACTTTGGGAGGTGGAGGCGAGATAATTTCCTGAGCCCAGGGGTTCAAGACCACAATAAATCAAAAAATTAGCCAGGCATGGTGGTGCACACCTGTGGTGCATGTCTGTGGTGCCAGCTAATTGTAAGGCTGAGGTAAAAGGATCACCTGAGCCAGCAGGTCAAGGCTGTGGTGGCTGTGAGCATGCCACTGCACTCCAGCCTGGGTGACAGTGAGACTCTGACTCAAAAAACAAAAAAGAGGCTGGCACGGTGGCTCAAGCATGTAATCCTAGCACTTAGGGAGGCCGAGGTAAGAGGATTGCCTGAGCCCGCAATTCGAGAACAGCCTGAGCAACTTGACGAGACCTCGTCTCTACAATAAATATCAAAAAAATTAGCCAGGCGTGGTAGTGCTCGCCTATAGTTACAGCTACTTGGAAGGCTGAGGTGGAAGGATCGCCGGAGCCCAGCAAGTCGACTCTAGGGTGGCCATGAGCATGCCACTGCGCTCCAGCCTGGGCGACATAGTGAGACTTCATCTCAAAAAAAAAAAAAAAAAAACAGAAAAAAAAACCTGCCCATCTAAAATAGATAGCTTATTGTGGTTCCAACTTGAGTTTTCCTCATTATTAGTGAAGTTCTACATCCTTCCATATTTACTGGCCATTTGAATTTCCTTTCCTGTGAAATCCTTGAATGTATCATTTATGCTTTTTTCTGTTGAGTTGTATACTGATCTTACTGATTTGCAGTTCTTTATAATTTCTGGTTAGCAATATTTTGTTACTAGGTAGGTTATAAATATTTACTCCCTATTCACAGCTTGTCTTTTCACCTTTTAATGATTTATTTTGACATACAGAAGTTTAATGGAGGCTTCTAACAGGCTTTCCTTATTCTTGTTGAACTGATTACAAGTCTTGCTAAATCTTCATGTGTTAAATTCTAGGAAAAAAGAAACTCATGTACAGTTGGCTGATTGCCATTTCTGAAAGAAAAAATATATGCTTGTGCATATTTATAGTATCTCCTTAAGGAACAAAGTTTATTTTTATGTTGTTGTGAATGTTTTGTTGTGGCAGTAATGATTTTTTTATATCTAACAATAAAATGTTGACAGTGGTAAAATCCTTGTAATAGATTATAAAGCAAGAATTGATTTTATTCTTCATTGCATACTCCTTGAAAGTGACTTTTTTTCTTGGATTTTTCCAGTTATTTGGCTCTTCTCTCTATAATTATGCTGAAAATGAATTTCATATGTTTAAAAACTATTTTAAATAACATCTCTCTTCAGACAGAAATCAAAGCAGACTGGAGTCAGTCTATCAGTGTTTAATCCCCACTCTCCCATCTGCTAACTGGTAACCTTAGACTGCCGCTTTAATTCCTTGTTTCTCAGTTTCGTTATCTGTAAAGTGGGATGTCTATAAAATAATAGCATAGGCTTCGTGAGACTAATGTGAAGACTGTCTGAGTCACCACACATTAGAGCAACCTAGAGCAGTGCTTGGCATAGAGAAAGCACATGACAGGGGCTCATTGTACCTCAGATATTTTAAGATTCTTATAAATGAGGAGAAACATTGCAGATTTAGCGCTCTCTGAAAAGTATATTCAAGTTGAAGAGCAACAGACTTCGCTAATTGTCATTTCATATGCCATTAGTGACACAGAAAACTTGACAAATACAGAGCTGAGCACTGCCAATTGATACCAAACTCTATCTTATAGATCCTGCATCACACTTTTAACCACCCAAGCTCAATGCTTGCTTACTACAAACACTTTAAAAAACAACAGATTTTTTTAGTGGCTTCAAACAATAATCATATATTATCTTTCACAGTTATATTGGATAGACATGCTGACAGAATACAGCATGGATGGCTTGTTACTGTTGAGCAATGTCTGGAGCCCCGCAAAAAGACCTCACCTCCAGATGGAGGAATGTAGGATAAATACTGTGGGACAAGATATGTAGCAATGAGGCCATCTTTGGAAAATATTGTCTGCCACATTGCTTACTTACCTACCCTTTGCCTCCAACCTACTTTTTAAGCATCATTTCCTTCTGCTCCCTACCATTCACTCTGTATTCTACATACTGATCTTTTGCTTTGCTTTATTTTGTTTTTTTCTTTGAACATGTCAAACTTTTCTATGCCTCTGTTCCCTTGAATATGCAGCTCCTTATGCTTGGAATGTCCTTTCTTCTCCCTGTTAACACTCTAATGAAAACCTTCTCATGCTTCAAGTTCAAATTCAATTGTAACATCTCTGTAACGCCCTGGTCTGAACCAAGGAAGGATTACTATTCCCTTCCCTAGGCTCCCATACATGTTATGAATATCTTCATTATACATTATTATTGGATGGAATTTTTATCCCACCAGACCATGAGCAACTCAAAGGGAAGGACCAGGCCTTGTTCATTTTCTAAAGTGCATTTCCCTTATTCTTTCCTGAATGCTAAATATTTAACACATGGCTTCACACAAGTCCTGCTCATTCAGTGTGTGTTGAATGGCGGAATAAAATTTTAAGGCTATCTTTGGGAAGTTACAATTACAAGGGCAAAATGGTTTCCTTGGTCTCATATTACAAATATTTTTCCATTGCTAGTATTACCTGAAATGCTTTACTCTTTTAAGCCTTACATTTACTTTTAAGAAAGAAGGGAGCGGGGAAGGGATGGAGCTGGAGAAGACAAATACCTGACCATGGAAAGATACAAAAACAGCAATTTTTTAAAATTCCATGAAAACTATATTCTTGAAGCATATCTCCAAAAAGTCTGGTCTTCACACGTGTGATTGTATAGTTATCTGGCCATGTCGATGCCAAGTGTATATTGGTTGAAGTCCCCCATTACTATGTATGTAGCATCAGCTTGGTGACTTCTTCAGTTTTTCTTGTAAATTGACAAATAATAATGATAGATGATAGATAAATATAGGTAGATAAATAGATAGATAAATAGATAGATGTACAATGTGATGTTCTGATATATGTTTACATTGTGGAATGATTAAATCATGCTAATCAACAAATCTATCACCTCACATACTTACCTTTCTGTGGTGAAAACATATAAAAGCTCTTCATTTGAAATTTGAAATATACAATGCATCGTTATTATGGACACAGTTCTGTGCAATATATCACTAAAGTTTGTTCTTCCTAACTGAAATTCTGTACCCATTGGTCATCATCTCCCTCCTTTGCCCTTTCATCCCCCTTCTCTAGCCTCTGGTGACCACCATTCTACTCTATGCTTCTGTGAGTCTGATGATTTTAGATTCTGCATGTGAGATCGTGTGGTATCTGTCTTTCATGCCCACTTAGCATGACATTCTTCAAGTTGTTCTATGTTATCAAAAATGACATATTTTTTCTTTTTGAAGTCCTAGTAGTATTCTGTTGTGTGTGTGTGTGTGTATATATATATATATATATATATATATATATATATATATATATATCAGTTTTCCTTGTCCATTCATCTAATGATGAGCCCCTAGGCTGCTTCCATAGCTTAGTTACCACGAATAATATGACAATGAACATGGAGTGCAGATATCTCTTCAGCACACTGATTTCAGTTTCTATGGATCTACACCCAGCAGTGGGATTCTTGGACCATTTGAAGGTTCTGTTTTTCATTTTCTGGAGATCCTCCATAGTGTTTTCCACAGTGTCTGTGCTAATTTACATTCCTGCCAACAGTGTACAAGTATTCCCTTTTCTGCACAGCCTCACCAACACTTGTATTCATCTTTTTTTATATTAACCATTTTCACAGGTGTGAGAGAGAAAGGGGCCCCTTCATTCTTCCCAAACATTTTATAATGTGTTCTTCCCACAGTTCCTCTAGTTGGCTGCCTGTATTAGTGCATGTGGGTGCCGCTCAACCCGCTCCCCATGGGCGCTGCTAGGCTTACAGTGAGAAGAGCTGAGCTTGAGGCCCCAGCCTCCCTATAGCTGACCAATAATTGACAAAGCCTCTCTAGTTTCAGTTTCTTCAACTCAGCAGAATATATGGTCATTAAAGGTTGAGTGAAATTAACATGTCAAGTGATGTAAAAAATGTAGGGCTGCTAAATGGTGAAAGTGGAATTTCACCAGAAATTACTTTGACAACCACAACGGGATATTAAAATAAAGGCCAATGCATACATATGGCAGGACATGAGCCAAATGAGTTTATTTTTGCAATTCTACTCTCTCTCTTTATCCTGGAAAATCATTCAGAAACAAGCAACCCCTCCCCCTGTAGCTCTTCCACTCAATAATGATGCAACACTGAGCTGTGATATTTTCAGAAGTGTTTGCTGAGCACTGGCAGCTTAACTAAAAGCATCCTCTCTATTTTGCTCTTGCGATTGCATATGGGATCACTGCTCTCACCTGTTAACCCCCAGCAGAAAATCTGCCTGCTGAACAATAGCTTGCAAACACAGCGTGGCACTCGGTGCTGGCATAAAGGCGTCAGTCAGCAGGGCGTGGGGTCAGCCTGCTGTTGGGGGCAGGCTGTTTGTGTTGGCATGTCCCTTTTGTGGTTGATGTAGTCCTTGTTCTGCCGCCTGTACCAGGCTGCACACCATCTATTTACTCGCTGTCCTTGAACTAACAGGGGGTATTTTCCCCCAACCATAAATGTGTTGGTGTGAGAGAAGCTTCTCCTGCTGAGGGACTCACTTCTGCACCGAGTCCTCTTTGTTAATCTTCTGCAAAATAAGGCAGTTTTCTGTGAAGAAAAAGCAATCATTAATTTTTCATAAGAGCAGCAAAGTTGTGATAGCAGAGGACCTCTTGAATAAAGAGCTTAGAGGTTTTCTTTAACAAAGCCCAGGGAGGGGGGAAGTATATTCTTTTTTATACTATTTATCATCCCCCTACCTCCACCGTCATCCCCTGTCAGGAAGGAAGAAGCCATTTATGCAGGCTAACAGTTCTTCAAATCTCATGAACCTTAATTTTAATCCTTATCAGTGCCTTTTTAAATGAATAATACAGTGACCTTCAACTTTGTCCTATATTATGTGAGGCTGATTCATAAAGACTGCTTTAGTGTTTTAAATTAAGGCAGAAGCTATATGTATTCTACTCAATTCTAGCATTAGTGTTGTCCCAAGTGTGGCATTTATGTTCTTTTGCTTCTTTGGTATAAATAAATATCAAAGTAGGAAGACCAGTGTGAACTCTACAAGGAATAATAAACTAAAATAATATGGCATTGATTTTGTTCAGGATGTCTAAGTGTGTTTTTATGATTGTGTATGTTTATAGCTTTTTCACACAAGTGACATGAATTCTGGGCAATTAAAAAGGACATGAATTTCAAAGCATTTAGGAAGAGAATCTGTTTTCTAATAGCTGTGCATTTTACCAAGTGGAGATTTCTGAGAAACTAACTGTAGTTTTCATATCTCCACCTTAAGAAACTGGAGAGTAATTGCCATTTTGTATTGTTTTACAATATTATTACCATGAGACCATATTAGGGGACTTTATTTTGTCTGCTAAAATGCAATATGTGTATATAACAATTTAATAAAGACCAGAGAAAGATTTCTTCACACTGCACGAGTATTCTCTTTTTGAATTTCCTCTGACCAATTGATCTTAGACTGCAGCTTTGAGTTTTATTAGTGAGGTCTCAACCTGTTCTCATATTAAGTGAAGGAGACATGGGCCCCAGGAGCCATTGAACCATGCAAAGTCACAGAGGCAATTCTTACAAAGGGGAGGGGAGCCCCACGTGGATGCCCCTCTACATATTGAACTTATGACATTTGATGTTCTCATGAATTTCAGTAAAATAATAGATGCTCCCTATATTGCTAGGCTAACTTATCTAGCCCCTTCTCTCAGTCTTTCTTAGAGCATTGGAGTTATTGTTGTTCAACTTTTTGTTATAGTATATAAATTACTCAAGTAATACATAAAAATTAACTCCTTGAAACAATTTTAACATTACAGATAAGTTAAAATCACCTGAGACCCCTAACACCAATGCAGGTTCCTGTTTCCCATCCTCTCCCCAATACCCATCATCCTTCCAGTAACACTTATCAGTTTAGTCACTAGCTTCTGAAATATTTTTGTGCATTTAATCACAGTACATGTGAATCCATAGCATTAAGCAACTAGATAGCTTTGAGTTTAAAAGGTTTTTTATCCTTCTGTAGGTATAATATTGTATATCTTTCTGCAACTGGCCTTTTCACTTATATTTCTTGAAGATCTTTCCATATCAGTCTATATAGATTCACTTTGTTCTGTTTTATAATAGCTCGTGGTATGCCTATACTATAGTTTACTGAGGTTTCCTCCTATTTAGGGGCCTTTGTTTTTCTGGTTTTCTGCAATTAGAAATGCCACTGCAGTATGTCACTTCTTGTGCACATGAGTGCCACATTAGGGTTATAGCTACAATGGATTTGCTGGGACACAGAATGTGCACATTTCACAGATTAATAAATAGGGTCAAATCGCTCTCCAATTCATATTCCAGCATGCAGGGTATGAGGGCTCCTGTCTCTCTGCACCCCACTAACTCTTAATATAATTGGTGTTTAATGTCTGCTACTTTAATAGGTACAAAATGACGTCTCACTATTTTAATGTACATTTCTCTTATTACTAATGAGATTTAACCACCTGTCATATGTTTATTGGTTATTGGTATTTCCCCTCTGTCATTTTCTTATTCAAAACTTTGACTACTTTCTATTGGGTTATTTTTCTCACTGATCCATGTAGGAATTGTGTGTATGTACACACACACACACACACACACACACACACACACACACACTGTATTGTGATCCTGTATCTGTTAGACATGTTGTAGTCTCCTATACTCTGGCTTGTCTTTTAAATTTGTTTATGGTATCTTTTGTTACCATTGTTTATTACCTAGATTTACTTTTTTTCAGTCTTCTTTTCCCCAATTTCCTTATAAATATGCTGCAGTTATCACTGTAAGCTTATCATATACTGGCATTATGGAAATGATCAGATTCAATTTAGGTTTGGAACTGAGACCTCTATGCTGACCTCATTGCTACCTGCCATTCACCATTGTGGGAAAGTCTTATGTGGGAAGGGAATAGTAATTGCTGCTAAAACCCATTTCCAGTGGCCTAGGATGATAAAACAGCTTTTGTGTGAAACTTTTCTTTCATATGTTTGTCAAGGTTGAAGGCTTGAAGTTTGGGGCAACATATATGTGAGAGGGTGAGTGGATTCATTACGTTTGGGAAGGCTTTTTGGTTTCCGTTTTTTTGTTGTTGTTTTATAAAGGGATAATTGGGAAAGGAAAGAAACAGGTCAGCAGTTTACCTGCTGTCTACTTCTCAGAAACTGTGGGCCCACAACTCCCAAGGCTGTATTCTAAGTTTTATTGTATGCTTCAAATTGGAATATATCTCACAATAGCTGCATTTAATTGGGAGATTATTAAAAAGCATGAGCAAATTCAGAGTTTCTCACCTAGAAAATGCTACCAACGTCCAACCTAAATGAGGTCATTCTTCCCCTCGTATTTTATAGTCCTGCCAGGAGCTGTATGAAGAAGATAAACCAGGACAGAGCTTTGACCGGACTAGTGTTCCCCAAATTTCAGGGATTTGCCAACCTCCTTTACAAAAGTTGCCTTAATAACTTTCCTCTTATGCTGTTGTTTGCTTAATATTCTTCTTAAACCACTTAGTTTTAAATTGTAAATAAATTTATTTAAAAGAGTAAATTTAACCTTTATCAGTACCACAAATAAATAGCCAGTCTCCCTTGTCATATATAAAATAGACAGTAACCAAAAAACACAAACACAACAATTACATACTAGTGAAATACTCTGAGCCTGAGGTCTGACAAAGAGACCTTGTTTAAAAGAGTACCAAACTATGATTTTTCTCCCTGATGTAAACAGAATTGAAAACAGATATAACTTTATTCCCATGAGACTCAATGCTGTCCCTACTTAAATCATGTTGGGAAACACTACTTTTAGGAAACTATCAGTATGGACACCAGATATAACTTTATTCCCATGAGACTCAATGCTGTCCCTACTTAAATCATGTTGGGAAACACTACTTTTAGGAAACTATCAGTATGGACAATGTACTAGAGTATCCCAGTGAAATAAAGTATCCTTAGTGTAGGAGAGAGTGCCAGGGACATTTCTTTCCTACCACATGCTTCCCTGGTAATTCTGTCAAGTTGTCTCTTTCTCCTAAACACAAGCTGTGTTGCATCCTCCTTTAGAATGTCACTGATTGAATGTATCAGCTTAGAATGATTGATCATACAGAACTTTGGGTGCCTGCGTGCTCTTGTTGGTACGAGGTCATTGCTTCAAGGATCACATACTCTACCAGGCTACCTTAGCCCTACACCATTCACTTTACACATAAGCACTGTTCCATCAGAGTCACACCCCAAAACACCTGGCTACTCGTTGTCACATGGGTTGTCACGGCCATATGCAAAGAGCAGCCATATTACCCTAGTGTCTGTCTAACTTGCTTTGGCCTCTGCACCCATTTGTTTTTTAAAACATTTGAAATCGCACATCTAGTTAAAAACAATCAGGTAATACAAATAGGATTACTAAATGATTGATTTATTCCCTCCCCCAACTCTCTCCACTAGTCACACTCCAGAGGCAGCCAATTTTAACCTGTCCTACCTACAGGCATCCAGTGGTTAGCTCCACATTTATTAATCATATGCTCATACTTTTACTTGGTAGTTTGTCACCTTTAAACTGTGTATCAACTTCTTGCTGTTGTCAGATGAAAAATTAATCAGCATCATCATCCTTCCCTTTTCCTATCCCTTCATTATATTTTGGTGATTAAGAAGTCTTATGTCAGTCTCAGTCTGATTCTCAGTCCTTTATAGGTGATCTGTTTATTTCCTGTGAAAAATTTCAGGATCCTCTTTATTTGTATGGTTCTAAATTTTCATAATAATGTACAATACTTTATGCTCAATGATTTCATATTTTTCAAAAAATGTCAGCTAAGTTTTATTTTCAGTAATTTCTTCATATGTCATATCTTTTGATGCTGTTGTAACTGCTATTTTTTTTAAATTTCAATTTCTGATTATTCTTTGTTAGCATATAGAAACAAGGTTGATGTTTTTGTATAATGATCTCTCATTAGATAGTACCAAAACAGTTCTTGGTGTAGGGGTTATCATTCCCTACAATTGAGGCAAACTCTTCCATGTATCCCAGGGAATCAATCTTGACTGATAGGTCTGTATGAATAGGTATGAATAGCAGGCACTGTTCTATCGTCCTTTAGTATGGTTTTTCACTTGGCCTTAGGTAGTTTTCTCATATGCACTTTTCAGTACTCAGTTGAATACTCGAGCGAAACCATCTTCAGATCTTTGGACTTTTCTCTCCGGGCAGCTCTCCCCTCTCCAATCCTCTTCTCTGTAAACTCTAGCTGCCTAAGTCTCCTCAGACTCTCAGCCTTGTCTGCTCATCTCCAGGAGTCCACTGGGTTTCACATAAGCTTGCCTTCTTGTGCTGTGGCCTGGTACGGCTCTCCAGATAGTGAGCTCAGCAGTTACAGGGCTCACCTCATTTTCTTCCTTTCTCTCAATGATCACTGTTGTTGGCTGACATCCAGTGTCTTGCATGCTGTTGTTTTATGTATTTTGTGCTTCTTGTTCTTGTTGTTTTAAGTGGGAGAATAAATCGAGTCCGTTACTCCATTTTAGCTAGAAGTGGAAATTTGGTATGTACTCTCATTTTAGTGACGTTTCAGTTGGGAGAAGAAATAATGCCTATTCTCATTCCACCATATTGAAGCAGAAGCACATTACACATTTTATTTTGTAAATATTATTTCTATGTTTTTATTTGGAGGGTATAAGTACAGATTTCTTATATGTGTATATTGCATAGTGGTGAAGTCTGGGTTTTCATTGTACTCATCACCTGAATAGAGAACACTGGACCCAAGGGGTAATTTTTCAACCCTCCCACCTTTTGCAGTCTTCAATGTCTGTTATTCCACTCTGTCCATGTGTGCCCATTGTTTGGATTCCACTTATAAGTGAAAACATGCTGTATCTGACTTTCTGTTTCAGAATTATTTCACTTGGGACAATGGCCTTCAGATCCATCTGTGTTGCTGTAAAAGATGATTTCATTCTTTTATATGGCTGAGTAGTATCCCATTGTGTGTGTATATATATTTATGTATATTTTATATAAATATATATATATATACACCACATTTTTTTCCAGACCCCCTTTGATGGACACTTAGGTTGATTCTATGTCTTTGCTATGGTAGATGGTGCAGCAATAAGCATATGAGTGCAGATATCATTTTGTTATAATGATTTTTTTCCCTTTGGGTACATACCCAGTAGTAGAATTGTGGGATCAATTCTGTTGTTAGTTCTTTGAGAAATCTCCATACTATTTTCCGTAAAGGTTGTGTTAATTTACATTCCCACCAACAGTGTATAAGTATTCCCTTCTCTCTTCATTCTTACTGTCTGTTGTTTTTATACTTTTAAATAGCCATTTTGACTGTTGTATCTCGTTGTGGTTTTAATTTACACAATGGTATCTCGTTGTGGTTTTAATTTACACAATGATTCACAATGTTGAACATTTTTTTCATGTTTGGTGGCCACTTGTATGTCTTCTTTTAAAAAATAACTGTTCGTGTCCTTTGCCTACTTTTTAGTGGGGCTATTCTTGGTGAGTTGTTTGAGTTCATTGTAAATTCTAGATATTAGCCCTTTGTTGGATGTAGTTTGCAAATATTTTTTCCCATTTGTAGATTGTCTGTTTATTCTGTTGGTGGTTTCTTTTGCTGTGCAGAATCTTTATAGTTTAATTAAGTTCCACTTGCCTATTTTTGTTGTTCTTTTGAGGATTTGGTCATAAATTCCTTATCTAAGTCAATGTCCAGAAGAATTTTCTTATTTTCTTCTAGGAGTTATATATTTCAAGTATTACATTTAGATCTTAATTCATCTTGAGTTAATTTTTGTATATGGTGAGAGATGCAGGTCCAGTTTCATTCTTCTGTGTATGGCTATCCAATTTCCCCAGCAACAATTATTGAATTGTTGACTTTATTAAATATCAGTTGGTTGTAGTTACGTAGCTTTATTTCTGTGTTCTCTGTTCTGTTCCACTGATCTATGTGTCTATTTTTATTCCAATGCCATGCTGTTTTGATTACTACAGCCTTGTTGTAAAATTTAAAGTTAGGTAATATGATGCCTCTGTGTGCTATGTACTCTTTGTATGCTTGGTAGAACTATATGCTCTTTGAATGTTTCGTTGAATTCAGCTCTAACTCCATCTGGTCCTAGACTTGTTGTTATTGTTGCTGAGAGGTTTTTTTTGTTTTTGTTTTTGTTTTATTTAAGTACTGATCTCAGTACTCATTATTAGTCTATTTAGGAGTTTTATTTCTTCCTGGTTCAATCTTGAGATGACTGTTTCCAGGAATTTACCCATTTCCTGTAGGCTTTCTAGTTTGTGAGCATACAATTGTTAAGCCTCTGATGAGCTTTTCTATTTCTGTGGTATCAGTTGTAATGTCTCCTTTTTCATTTCTGACTGTGTTTACTTGGATCTTCTCACTTCCTTTCTTGATTAGTCTAGCTAGTGGTTTATCAATTTTGTTTATCTTTTTGAAGAACCAAGTTTTTGTTTTATTTATTCTTTGTATTTTGGGGAGGGATCTCTTTCATTTAGTTCTGTTCTGATCTTTTTTGTTTTTCTCTTTGTCTGCTAACTCTGGGTTTTGTTCTTATTTTTCTAGTTCTGTAACGGTGAAATATTAAACTGTTAATTTGTAATCTTTCTACTTTTTTGATGTAAGCATTTAATGTTATAAACTTCCCTCTCTGTGCTGATTTTGCTGCTATATCCTACAGTTTTTGGTATGTTGTGTTTGCATTTTCATTTGTTTTCAATTTTTTTTTAGTTTTTTTGATGACCCAGTGATCATTGAGGAGCATACTATTTAATTTTCATGTTATTTATACAGTTTCCAAAGTTTCTCATGGCATTGATTTTTAGCTTTATTTCACTGTGGTCTGAGAAGATACTTGATACTGATTTTTTTTTTAATGTGTTGAGACTTGTTTTATAGCCTAGCATGTTGCTCGTCTGGGAGAATGTTCCATGTGCTAATGAAAAGAATGTATATTCTGTAGTTACTAGGTAGAATGTTCTGTAAATGTCAAGTTTATTTGGCATAAAGTCCAATATTTTGTTAATTTTCTGTCTTGATGATCTGTCTAGTGCTGTGAATGAAGTATTAAAGTTTCCCATTATTAGTGTATTATTATTTTTCTCTTTCTTGACATCTAGTAACATTTGTTTACTAGAGAATTTGGGTACTCCATGTTGGGTGCATATATATTTAGGATTGGTATAGGTTCTTGCTGAGTTGTCATTATATGATTACCTTCTTTGTCTTTTTTTTTTTTTGGCTGTTTTTTATATAAGGTCTATTTTCTCTGATATAAATATAGCTACTCCTGCTCACTTTGGTTTCTATTTCCATTTCTACTCCTTTACTCTTGGTCTATATGTATCTTTAAGGTAAGGTGAGTTCCTTGTAAGCAGAATATAGTTGGATAATTTTTTAAAATCTATTCTGCCATTCTGTATCTTTTAAGTGAAGCACTTAATACATTTACATTCAAAGTTAATATTGATATGTGAGGCTTTCTTCCTGTCATATTGTTAATTGTTTTAGAGTTGTTTTATAATTTTTTTTCTTTTTGTCTTTGTGGTTTGATGAAATCTGTTGTGTTGCTATTTGATACCTTTTGTTTCCTGCTTTGCATGATTATTTTAGTTTTTGTTTCCATATAAATATGGACCTCTTTGAACATTTCCTACAGGGCCATTCTAGTGGTGACAAATTTCCTCAGTGTTTGCTTGTCTGAGAAAGACTTTATTTCTTTTTCATTTATGAAGCTTAATCTAGCAGGATACAAAATTCTTGGGTGACTTTTTTTTTCTTCTAGTACTTTGAAAATGCCATTTCATTCTCCTGCTGCCTGTAAGGTTTCTACTGAAAAGTCCGTTGTTATTCTAATGTGACTTTTTTCATAGGTAACTAGACACTTCTCTTGCTAATTTTAAACTTCTGTTCTTTCACTTTGACTTTAGACACTGAATATAATAGATTGTGGTGAAGCCCTTTTTGCAATGTATTTTCTTAGGGATTGCTGGACTTATTGTATCTGAATATCTAACTTTCTTGAGAGACTTGGGAAGTTTTCAAATATTATTACCTTAAACGAGTTCTCTAAACTTTTTTTAATCTCTCTTCTGCCTCAAGAATATCAATAATTCATATGTCTGATTACTTTATATATCCTATATATGTTGATGGCTTTGTTCTTTTTTTTTTTTTTCTTTTGGTCTGACTGGATAATTTCAAAAGACCTGTCTTTAAGTTCTGAGGTTCTTCTACTTGGTATAGCCTGTTATTGAAGCTTTTGAATGTATTTTGTGTTTCCTTCGTTGAATTTTTTACTTCCAGAATTTCTGCTTTTTTGGAAGATATCTATTTCCTTGATAAATTTTATTTGTATTGATTTTCAGAGTTTTGTTGCATCTTATTGAGCTACTTTAAAATAAATATCTTGAATTATTTATCTGGCATTTTGAGGAATTGTTTTTGATTGAGATCTGTTGCTGGACAATTGTGGTCCTTTGGTGGTACTTTTTCACATTTCCTGTGTCTTTTCATTGATATCTGAACAGCTGGTATAGCAGTCACTTGTTCCAATTTTTTGAAATTGCTGTTACAGGGGATAAACTTGTCCTGACTACATAAGATATTTTGACTTTGTTTTTGGATGTTTACAGTAGTGTGAACTTTGTGTGACTTCAGCAGTACACAGGGTCAGTACTACTGTGATACTGTGATTTCCTCAGTGACTTAGGGTACAGTTATTAGTCAAGATTGTGATGAAGTTTAGCTGGGGATTTGGACACCAACTGAGTCAGTCTTTGGGCCCTGATGGTGGCAGCACTGAGATAAGTGTGCCTGTTTTTAGTCCCAAATCAGCTTATAATGGATTTGGTGTTAATGGATACTGGAGGGCTGATTTTTAGACCTCCAAGTGACTTACTTAAAAACTAATACTGGGAACAGTAGGCCAGGTGTGTGGGTAGGTTCTCAAGAGTCCCTGGGCATCTGGTGTTGTGTGGGTGATGGTAGTAGCAGTGGTGGGGCAACCCTCTGGCACCTAAGCAGTCTGTGTTGGTGTTGCTGGAATCTACAGTGGGTTGGATTGGCTAATCCTCAGTCCTATAGCAGCCCATAGCAGGGTGGTGCTATTGCCCTAAGTGTGCTTTGGAGAGCTTGGTCTCGCCTGTCCTTCCTCTGGGTGGTGGCTGTACCTGCATCATCTTTAACTCGACCTGAGAGTGGAGCACAGCCTAGCATCAAATTCTCAAAATGATACCAGCTGTGTGCTTATGACCAGAGTCAGTTGGAGCCCTCTCAAGCAAACAACATGGACAAGAAGCTATGGGGAGTGCAGGCCATTCAAGTCTCAGTCTCACAGAAGCCCTTAGTAGGGTAGTGGGTATTATCCTAGGAATGCCTAGGAGCACCTGGCTTCCCTGTCCCTCCTCAACTGGGCAATATCTACAGACATTTCAACTCTAACTACAGCCAGCATTAAACTCAAAATGGTGCCTTGGTCCTGTGACCAGAAAGGAGTGGGCTCCCAGACAGGCAGCATGGGCAAGAAGCTGTGGGGAGTGCAGTCTGCTTACATCTCAGTCTCAACAACAGCCTGCAGCAGGGCATCAGGGACCCAGAAATGCTTGAGAGTGACCTGTCTCCCCACTTTCTCTTAGGAGCAGCGCAACAGCAGCAGCTGTGTCTGTAGATTACTGGTATCCAGGTTTTCAAAATAGTGCCCAGCAGAGGCTGCTATAGGCTCAGATGCCTGTGAGACTCCATGTGGGTTCCCTTTCTGAAGCAACATGTCAGTGCAATCTTTAGGCAGCTTTGCATGTCAGGCTCAGGGTTCTAGTGAGTCAAGTATTTCTCCTAGAGCCAAGGTCATAAAAGCCTCTTTTGGAACCATGCGGGTTTCTGTCTTACTGTTTCCTGCCAGCCAGAAACCTCTTCCAGTCCTCAGTCCTGGCTGGACAAACTGCCTCGAACCCTTTCCTTACTTCTTTCTGGTGCTTTCTGTCTCTTCTCTGATGGTTCCTAACATTCTCTCGTAGATGAACTGTTTAAAATGTGAGTATCTGCTTGCTATTCTGGTTCCTCTCTGTGGAGGAGGCACATAATACCTGCAACTAGTCAGCCATCTCGATCCCTCCCACACAACATTTTTGAAAAGATGCTGCTGCTTGTGATATTGGAACCTGTTTTAACATTTAGCTCATAATTTTGTAATTATTTATCCAAATTCATATTCTCTAAATAGACTTCTTTTGAAGTAGAAACTGTCTCATTCATTTTAAGATAATCTCAGTGCTGAATTAGCGTTTTATAAATGTTTGATGAATGAATGAGTGAATAATGTTGTCTTATTGTAAAGTTACATGTATAAAGAGTCAAGACTGAAGGTCAGCGTGCGTCTAATTAAAACCTTTGTAGGGAAATGCAGTTTGTAGGCCATTATTCTTTTAGGCTGCAGCTTTTTGGGAGCTGTTGACATTAGCAACTGCTTCTGCCTTTGTGGTAGGAAATACTTCTTAAAAATGTTGTCCCACATTGTTCTGGTGGAATATGTATGCAACATTTTGGGAAATTTTATTCTTGGTCATTTATCCTGGTCATTTTCTAATATAATCTCAATGTGGAAATCATTGAGGAATAATATAAAAATATTTTCCCTATCCCTATCCATCTGTGTTATTTTTCTTGTTATTTTCACGTAATATCAATTTAACCTTTAGTGGGTCCTTAAAGTTCCCCACATTTCATAAAGACAAATGGATACGTGAGAGGGGAACCTCAAAAAAAGGAATTATCTTTTGGTGGGCAGGGCCCTTGTAGTACAGGCTTCCCCCACTAGGTAAGTGTTCTAGGAACCCATTAGCATCAGCGTATCAGCTAGTTTTGTTGTGAGAGGCTGCATTTGCCTTCAGTGATTTTTTTTTTAGATTCATTCAGTGTGTTCACCAATTTATTGATGGGTGATTTACATGCACACCTGCCCACACCACACTGAATGTTCAGCAGTTTTTGACCAAAAATGGCATGACTCCTGTACCTCACCCTCCCTGTTCACCTGATCTGGCCCCAAGAGACTTTTTGTTTCCCCAGATGAAGAAAGCCCTCAAAGGAAAACGTTTTGCCAATGTGGAAGAGGTGAAACAAAAAATGGCAGAAGCACCAAAGGGCATCAAAATTGATGAATTCAAAAATTGTTTTGAGCAGTGGGAAAAGCATTTGGATAGGTATATTGTATCAAATGGAGAGTACTTTGAAGATGACAAGTTTAAACATGTAAAAATAAATACACAATTTCTTATAAATAAATCCCAGGAGGTTTTTTGTTGCCCCCTTGTATTTTAAGATCAAAACTTCCATTTTTTCTCAAGATATAGAATTGTATCATATGTTCATTTAATTTTTAAAGGTTCAGAAGCTGAGAAATTAGAGATCATCAAAATATGATCCTCTGCTTGTAAGGGCAGCATAGCATAGTGGTTTCAAGTGCTGTGGAACCCAGTTGCCTATGTACAGCTCCACCTCTTACTATCTGTGTGACTTTGACCAAGTCACTCAACCTCTCCAAGCTTCAATCTGTTCATCTGTAAAATAGCTTAATATACTGCCTTCTAGGATTGTTGGGTAAAATAGAATAAAAATAAAGCTTTATTTTTAATAAATCTTTTCACATTTTATTCATTCTGCCTTTCCCAAAAAGTAAACATCACACCCTATTTTATCAAATTATGTCATGCTTTAGTAGGCTGCATTTTTGAAAATCAGTTGAAATTTGAGGGAGATAAGCCTTCCTAATGTTCCACGTACCAATTATGTCTGTCTCCCTCCTGATCTGGTGCTTAGGAAGTCCACTCTTGGTTACCTTTATCCTTTCTTCAGTCCATCCTCTGGTTGTCCTTGATGCAACTTTAAATTCTGCCTCTGAAACTGCGCCCACCCCCCCACACCAGCACCAAGTTGATTCTAGAAATTTTCCATTATAATACTCAAGATCTACTCTCATTTTTGCTATGTTACTATTACCTGGGACACTTTGATATCATAAATGTGCTGCTAAACTTAGAGTCCGTCTTGAATCTAACATTCTTATTTTCTGTAGTGTTCCAGTTATGGGTATCTATGGCTTGCAGAACCATAGATGGAATAGTGCTTAGAAAATACTTGAGTGACTGTTAGGATAGATTTGATTTACCATTCCTTTTTCATTTCTCAATTTGTTTCTCTGGATTTTTTAATTAGTGTTTGCAGAATTTTCAATTGAATGTAATCTCTCTGGTCATTATTATTGTCCTAGCAGCTCATAGTTCAGATTATTAAGAAGTTGTTAAGAAAGCATAATCAATAGTGAAGGGTGGACTGTATTTTGTAAATATATGACTCAGCTAACGGCTTTTTTAAATTTAGTGGTCCTAATCTGTATAATGCCGTCTTTGGGGGACATCCGTGCACAGTGTCATATAATATCCTTTTATTGTTTCTAGCTGGAATTTGAGGCAAGGTAGACTCACAAGGGGTTTACAGAAACAATGATGAGTCTGAAATCCACATCTCCTAATTAGAGTAATTGCAATGCAACTCATCCCTGTGTAGCTTCAGGAGATTTGGCAGCCATCAGAAGGGCTTAAACACACATTGGCTTCCCTCTGTCTGCCTCCCCCACACTGGGGGCAGTGGCTGTTCTGAATATGTAGATTGGCAAAAGTTCTGCGGGTGTCTGACTAGAGTTCCTCAGTGACTCTCTTCACTTCATCACACAGCAGCCCCCTGTAATAGAAATTGCTCATTATGAGGGTTGGATAAATAAAGGCATAGTGTGACCGGTCACAGTTTCTAAACGAATCCTGACTGATTTGGGTCTGTCACTTTCAGAACTGCTATTATTACTGAACATGAGCATGTAGAAAGAACAAGTCAAGACCAAATGTTGAAATTCTTAAATGCTTTTGCTTAAACATACTTATCCTCTTGTGTGTGTGCAAATGGACACACACACACACACACACATACACATATACTCCTCACACACTGACATTCTTAAGCAGTTCCCCAAGTGTACTTGTACCATTTTATCTAATCTCACTTTGGTAGTTTCTACTGTGATTTTTCTCTAGACTAATTCTCAATATTTAGAAAAATAAGAGGCTCTTTTATCTGTGTGTAGCAGTGGATTTTGCTGCCTCTTAAAGCATTATCTTTTCTAAGTCCCTAAGTGTTAGGAGTGGGAAAACCATCTTTCTTTTAGATATGTGAATAGCACTTATGCACATATGTACGTATACCATATACACTCTCACACTGCAATAGAAATGTGGAAAAGCCAGCCTAGGCTTTTAGCACTGCCAGGCGTGAGTTTTTTCCCTCTCATCTCCTTCTGAAGAGAGGTTCAGAAGAATGAGAGGCCTCTCTAGGTCTGCATTTATAAGCCTTACTAGGGAAAAAAAAAAAAGTCAATTATTTTTTAGACAGGATCACACTATAATAAATGTGAATCTAAGCAATCACTCAAGTGCTTTCCAAGAAATATTCCATCTATAATCACTCACACATTCTTCTTTTATTTAGTAAATATCAATAAACGCTAATAAGAATGTGGTACCATTTGCACGTTTCATATGTTTACTCAGTATGGAGTCCAGTGATTGATAGGTTCATCTGGTAGCCAAGAGAGGCAGAATGTGGATTTCCTATAACCCACAGGGGTTTTCCTAGATTTAGGAGGCAGGTGACTTTAAGGTGGGTATGAGATAGAACTGCCAAGGCTTGGCCAGCAAGTGACTCTGGGCATGCTCATGGAGAAATTAGATGTCCACCTTGAGAAGCTGGAGCCCCTCTCCTACTTGAATGGGCTATTTAGCATTTGTTCATCCGTAGGTATTGCAGGTACCCTGGTTTCAAATGTCAAGCCACCACACCCTTGGGATGGAAACAATTAAGCGGGACTTATGTTCGTAAAAACATTATATTACCAAGGTAAGTAATTAGAACACATGAAGAAAGACGATGTGGAGATGTAAAAATGTGAGTTCTGGAGTCAGACCCCCTGGGTTGGGGTCCTGGCTCTACTTGTTGAATGATCTATACCTGGTCAACTAATATCTCAGTCAGCTTCTTTCTCTATAAAATGGGAGAACTAATAACTCACCATAGGTTTGTTGTTTTAGATGAGTTAATGCATGAAAAATAATTCACACATAGTAAGCACTAAATAAATGCTAATCAGCCAGGCTCGGTGGATCAGCCTGTAATCCCGCGCCTTTGGGAGGCTGAGGTGAGTGGATTGCCTGAGCCTGCGGATTTGAGACCCACTTGGGCAGGTGAGACCTCATCTCTACAATAAATCAAAAAATTAGCTGGGCGTGGTAGCGCACGCCTGTAATTCCAGCTACTTGGAAGGCTGAGGCGGAAGGAACGCTGGAGCCCCGCAGGTAGAAGCTGCGGTGGCCGGGAGCAGCCACTGCACTCCAGTCTGGGCTACAGAGTGAGACTCCAACTCCAAAAAAAAAATTAAAAAATTAAAAAAATTAAAAAATGCTAATCATTGTGATTTTTATGCATTAAGAATGGATTTTTACAATTAACATATCAAAGAAATGGAGATGCTAAGGAATTCTTTGACTTTAAAATGTTGAATTTCAGTACAGCATGAGGCCCTATCTGACAACCAGATCTCATATGACAATCAGAATATTCCAGTACAGTACCACAGGCTTCATCTGGGAAAAATGTTTAAAGGTACCAAGAAAGTTTTATAAATTTGTTCCAATTATAATAAGTGAAATTCTCATTCCTTTCTGCATGTCCCTCTGTTAGTGCTGTCACTTTCTCTCACTCTGTGGCCTGTGGATGCATTTCTTCTCTTCTTTTTTGAGAACTAGTTGTGAATTCTTTATTCTCTCACATAGACATATGACAGTAGAAGAGGAGTGTATATGTATTTCCTAAATTTTAGCAAGAAATCTATCTCACCATCTCCACAGAGTGGAAAATTGAACAAGAAGAGTCTGTTCACATCATTCTCTGTCAAGTCACATTCAACAGTATGCTTAATGCACTGTGTAGATTAATCAGACATTATGATCATGAGTGATGGTGATGCCTTCAGAAGTTTGAGGTACAGTGTGTATTTTGTATGTACTGAAGGGAATCCTAAGCCCTTAGGTGACTTTTGTAGCAGTCTCTGTTGGTGCCTCACCCACATCCATTGCATCTTTGTCAGTCTGCTTTTAGGGTCCTGGAACCCACTTGATCCACAAGCAGGGGAGGCTGAGAGAGCCTGAGAATTAACATCTCTCTGGGGGCACTCAATGACTGCTGGGAAATGGGCATAAACGTCTCGGCTCCCCTGCCCCTTGGTCAAGGTAATTACGAGACATGTATTTTGCAGTTTTCCAGAGTTTTCCTGTGAGATTCAACTGCAGTCCCCCACTGTGGTAGCTGACTTAATAATGCACCCTGTATTGTCTAGCTACCTTCCCTTCCCTGTCCCACTTCTCCCCTCACCTACCCAGACTCCCTTCAGCTCCCAATAAACCACTTGCTCTGAAATTCTTGGCTCTGGGCCTCTTCTGTAGTCTCCAACCTAAGATGATGTGCACATTTTCCAGTGTAGAGGGAATCTCCTAACCCTGGGCACCAAAACCACTCTGGGTCTCAATTTGGAAGGGCACATTTCAGCAGAACGCTGCTCTTCCTGAGTTTGGAATTCTACCCACTCAGAGCCCAGCTCATTGTGGATGCAGGCCTGTCCTGTGTAGTCCAAGGAGTTGTTAGGGAAGCAGGCCAGGCCCATAGCACCCCATTCCCTCACGCCACCTCTTCTCAGCGCACTCCCATTGGAGGAGGGAGTGTGCTGTAGTATGCCTGGAATATCATTTTGGTTATGGATCCAACAATGCTCCTATCCACTTCATCCCCTTAAAAGACCTATCAAAGTGCTTTGCTGTTTTCCATTCCCAAACTAGGTCAACCAGTCACCATATACACCAGTATGTCAAAGAAAACACCTGCTTCCCAGAAGGTTTCCCAAAAATGGGAAGGAAAAGGTTGGTTCACATAGCCTCTCATGGCAAACCAACTCGTTCTTTGGCAACTGGAGACCAAGACTGCACACTTAGCCAGCAAGTCTTATGAAAGCATCTCCTTCATCATGTTCTCATTTCAGAGTCCTGTTCGTATCTTCTTTCTTGTTTTGATTTATCTCCTTTGTGATACTTTAATGCAGAGTACACCCACTGAAGCTATGTGGAATCCATATCACAGTGTATTAGCATTCCAGAAAACATGCAATCCCTGAGTAGACAATAAATTTGATTTTGCACAAGTGGTGTCCTTTATACTTTGCCCATAGGTGATCTCTCAAGTGTATTTTTTTTGAAACACAACACAAATAGTCTGATGAAGTAAAAATGGGTTGCATGATGGGTTTTGTGCTCAGCAAAAAGAACTTGGACAAAGCAGGCGTGCTGATGTTCTTATTTACAAAGGTTGCCATCTGGGAAATTAATGTCTGCTGTTGCTCAGTAATTAGGAAAATTTAGGACCCCTACTGCGTCAACATCCTGCATTAAAGGTTGTATGTCATCGGTGTTTTCATGAGAATTTGCTGGATTTCTGTCATTAATAACAGCAAGCAGTGGAATATGCACTGCATTTAATCAATTTGCTATTTGTATTCATTATGCATGTCGTCCATTTGAGTCATGAAAAATTGAAAGGCCATTACAAATAGAAAGAGCATCATGGATTACAAATGATGTAACAAGAGCATAAGCACTATTAATTGGTCAATTGTGCTTGTCAGTACATTTAAAGTGATTAAGGCAGAAACATTAGAAGGGACACGAATGTGCTTGGGAAACAGAAGCCCAGGAACACTGGGGAAGTCTCAAGTCCTTTGTTCCCAGATGAATGTTGCAAAGTCCAGTGGCATTTATAACAACAAATTCATTCAACAAATATTTGTTGAGCACTTACCATGTGCCAGAGATTGTACTGAGTACAGCAGAAAACAAAATAAATGAAGCCCTTGACCTTAGGAGTTTGCATTCCAGTGGGGAGGGAGTGGTATGAAATGAACAAATAGATGTACAGTACAGTATCAGGTGCTGGTGAGATCCATGAAGACCCCCAGGAGCAGAGAAGGGCATGCAGAGTGGTGACAGTAGTAAGGAAGACCCCTTTGAGGAAGTGACATTTGATTGAAGGTTTAAATGAAGAAAAAAGACAGGCCATATGGATATCTGGGGGAAAAGTGTTTCATTCATGAATTTACCCAGCTCCCATTCCAACATTCAGGAAGAAGAAAGAATTCTTGCAATTATTTTTTTGCCTGAGTGATGTTGTAAGGCTTGACCCAAGGGAATGGCTTCCCTGGGCAAGAAAACACCCCTCCCATAGTAGCAATTCTGTTACAGGGAAAACCCATGGCATCACTGACCATTTGCCTGCCTCCATTCAGACTCCTGACCACGACACACAAGACTCTGCAAGATCAGCTCCTGCCTCACATCTGATGCCACTCCTCTCATGTTGGCCAAGGTCTAGCCCCTGACCTTCCTGTTGCTCAGACTTCTAGCTCTTACCTCTGGACTGTGCAGCTGCTATTTCCTGTCCTCAGAAATCCAGATCTCAGAGAGACCTTCCCTGACCTCCAGGGCTGAGCTCACTCCTAGGTCCCTACTGTTAGGTCCTCCTGCTTTGTTTTTCTCATGGCACTTGTTATTGCCTGAATTGTGTGCTGGCTGCTTACTTGTTTATCTGCCATCAACATCTGAATGCACATTCCATGAGCTCAGACACATGTCACTTTAGTTCATTGCTGCATCCCATCTCCTAGAACAGTGCCTAGTACAAAGAAGATGCTCAGTCACCCAAGTTGAATGAATGAATGAGTGGATCAATCAACCAGCCAAAAAACAAAACTAAAAATTGAAAGTTTGGTTTCTACTTTTGTATTCAGGTAGCTAAAATTTAAAATTTTACCTAAAAGCCACTTGGAAGAAAAGGTTGCATATTCTGAGCCGCATTCTCTACAGAGATTAGGTAACATTAATATCTGTGCTGTTTTGCTTCATGTGTCTACGTCTTGCCATGCATTTCTCAATAATGTAACATTTCAATATATTGACTTGCTTTTACCGACTAAATGCTATGGTATTGTCTTTGATATTAACAAGTCATGGAACGTGAGCCCAGGGTAAACCATGGCACATTGGTATTACACCAATCCTGTCTCTTTAAACTTGTTAGTCTGAGTCCTTGCTTCATCTGTAGCATCTGGAAAATACGTCAGAAGAGGGAAATATTGCAGTGTGATGGTACCAGGATGGCAAGCTCATCCCAGGTGTATTCAGTATGTAATTCATAGCAGATTTTTGAGTATCTATCATTGCCAGACTCTGTAGCAGGTGCTGGGGACACCAGATGAAGGAGACAGTGTTGCCCCAGCTATCAGGAGGAGCTGACAGTCAAGAGCAATGGCTCCAAAACCCACCAGCACATTAGAATCACCGCAGGGTCCACTGTCATATACCTATGCCCAGACCCATCCCAGGACAAGTGGATCGAACTTCTGGGTCTGTGTCTTACACATCCATATGTTGTAAGCCCCAAGTGCTGCTCATGGGCAGCCAGGGTTGAGACCCACTGCTCTTGTGGAAGGATGGATGTGGAAGGAGCAAATCCACAGAGCAATGGGAAAAAGCCATGATAACAGCAGGCAGGTGTGGGCTGGAAGTGGTAACATTCCACAACTTTCTACAACTCAGAAAGAAGTGTATTTTAGGACTTGGAAGGCTAAACAACCCAGTGTTGTACAGTAGTTGAGTGCTGCGTCTATTGATCACCCGCTGCAAAAAAAAACAAAAAACAAAAACACCCTGATTTAAAAAATGGCAAAGCCACTCATTAATTGGTTATATTTCCTACATGGGGTCAAAAAAATAATCTTATTTTTCTATATAAGCCAGGAATTGGATATTATATACTTAGTTAAATAAAGAATTTTAATTAAAACCTAGTATCTTTCCTAACTGGCAGGCATGGGAAAAAGGAAAAAAAAGAGAGACAGAGAATCTACAGGGTAACCATCAGGTAAGGGAATTAACACGTCCTCTAAAACTATTCAATATGTCAGAATCTCCTAACATACCGTGGTGAAGGTGATCTGAATCACTGTCCCCCAGACTGCCCATGCTTTTGACAGTAGGCATTCCAGTGTTTAAACTGGGAAAAAGTCATTTCTTTCTGGGTAATTAATTGACATTTATGTTATTCATTCAAAGATCAGGCTTTGCTCCCCTCCTCCCTGAATACAGGTGAAAAGAATAGAAAAATGAGAATTATTTCATAAGGGCCAAATTATTACTTAGAGTGGTACCTCTGCATGTGCCTTGGAAAATTATGTCTTTTGTCAAATGAAAACTATTATTTTTTTAAAAAGTAATGTTTTCAATCCAGCAAACACTTTACAAAAGCAAGCTAACGTGTTCTAAGAAAATCAGTACGCGAGTGTCTTGTTACTCCAATGCATACTCCGCCCCCACAAGGAGGAGGCAGAAGTTTCCATCCACAGGATGGATTCAGAGGAATGCCTTGGCGCTGGGAGGAGCAGCTACGCATCTCTCCAAATGTCTGTCCTGCTGACTTTGCCTCCTTGGACTTCACAGCTACCGACAGTTAAGGATGAGCTTCAGAAATGTTCACAGATTTGGAAAAGTCATCTACTTGAATTTTTAAAGAAAGCAGTATTTTACAAAATAGAGGAGATGGATCCAAGAGAGCAGTAGGAGGGGAGTCATGAGGACCTAGCAGCCCCTCATCGAGAAATGAACATCAGGACCAGGCCTCAAGAAGATGGCAACACAGGTGCTTCCCCAGAACATACCCTTCCTAGGAAGTGACAGTTCTCTGCCCCCGCTGCATACGGAGTCACCTGGGGTACCTAAATGATGCCTGAGCCCCATGCCCTGAGATTCCTGGGGGAGGAGGGCAGATGTGTTGTAGAAAAGATCGCACATGAATCCAATGTGCAGCTGGGGTAGGAATCACTTACCATCATCCCAGATTAGTGACTGACAGGAGTCAGAAGGGAAGTAACCCTGGTAGCACTCTCTGCCAAACTCAAGGTCTTGGCACGTCCTGGGATCAACAAAGGGCAAGGACTCGTAGAAGGAGAAGCTTTAGTGAGAGAAAATAAGACTGTGTCCAGGCAATGATCCCTTCCTTCTGCTGACTTTCTGGCTGTTTCTTGCCCTTCAGAAAGGGCTCAGGGAGGACATGGAAACTGGAGGATTCAGACATCACTTTCATGTAAATACCTGGCTTTCAGGTCCCTCCTCAAGTTAATGACACTGTGGTGAGGAAAGCCACTTGTGAAGGATGTAAATCCCTGAAAGAGTCAGCACAGGGCAGTAGTGGGCTTTTAAGCTCTACCTTAAGGGAGAGTCCGTGGCGGGGGCGGCTTCTATGCAGGGATCCAGGGGTTGTGGGCACGGCTTCCAGTGCAAAGGCCACCCGGAGCCTTTTCCCACGTGGACCATGCCTGCATCTCCTACAGAGCTCTGGGACAGATCAGGAGGAGAATGGGGAAGCAGGGGAGGGCAGGGGAAGAAGCTAGGTCAGGCTGAGGTTGAGATGGAATCTCAGACTCAGCCTTCACCCCAGTGGAGCTTGAGATGTGAATTACACCTCAGGGTGTGTCCTGCCTGGGACAAAGAAACCTGAAGACTTTGTTCTCCATGTGAATTGCTGCAGCTCCAGGGCCCAAGAAAGCATCCCTGGGGTTCCTGGGGGATCTGTTAGTGCCCAGCATGCAGAAGCTGAAAGATGGCCGCACAAGCTGGGACCAGAACCAGGGGCATCCAGAAGGGCACCAGAAGCATTAGCTCCGCAGCTGAAGCACCATCTCCTAAGCCCATCGCTGGGTGCCCATGTTTCTGTTGACAAACATGAAGCATATTTCCACACATGCCTCCTCTTGCACAATGGAATTCCCCGCAGAGCTTTTCTCTTCCTTGTTACCCACTTTCTTGTCTTCTTTTTCTTTTTTTCTTGCCACTATCAGAGTAGAAAATCTAGAATGTCAGGAGGAGGGTATGACTAAGAGAAATGAGACAGGGAGGTCACCTTGACCTTGACCTCTACATCAGAACGCTAGTGGCAACAAGAGACAAGATGCCAGCCCCAAAGGGCATGCGACATGGAATACTTTCTCTTGTGACAGAAAGTCTGGTGGCAGGTGTTCCAGGGTGGGCTCTGAGCCCAACAGTGTCAGGGCTCTTAGTGGCTGCTTTTCCATCCTCTTGATGGCAGGATGGCTGCAACAGCACCTGACATCAGGTCCTCACACGATAACATCCAGCATCAGAGAAGGAGGGATGGCATCTCCTCATGCACTGTTCTCTTCTAGTGAAAGGAAAATACTTTCCAGATCCAGCCATAGACTTCACTTTACAAGAGAAGGGCTGCCCAGGTAGCACCACTTTCCTATTGCTTAGCTTTAAAGGAGGCTGGGAAAATGAGAATCTGGCATGTAAGCTTCTGTCTGCCATGCCCTGGGGAAGGAGGAGAACTGGTGTTCTCGGGTTGCCCTGCAGGCCCTCTGCACCCTACTCCCTGATCCAGGCCCTGGAAGGTCAATCCCTGAGCTTTATTGCTGGGCTCTGCCCTTGGACTTCTGATTGAGTTCAGCCTGTGGGAGGCACTGGGAGGAGAGGGAGAGACAGCAGGGAGAGAAGCTTCTTCTCTTGAGGCCTCTTGGCCCAAGGTCCTGGAGATCCTGCCCTCTGTCACCTTTCCTGTTAAGACCTATAGACCACCTCGTTGATTTTTCCTCCCTGGTTGATTTTTCTCACCAAGATCACACAGCTAATAAGTAGAATGTCTGAGATTCAAATGCAGCCCTTCCAACTCCAAATTCCACATACTTTCCACGACAGTACTGTCCATTTTGACCAGCATGTTTGTTTTTCTAGAACTTAGGCCCCTAAACACTTCCCTTATATTTTTCCCCCTCTAAATTCCCCACCCACCAAGAATAATAAGAATTCCTTTACCAGCTTCAAATAGTGGTGCTGTAGTTATGCTGGTGACCCACTGGGGCTCTGTTTGGTGTGGGAAAATGCCAAGCTACACGTTTGGACATTGCATTTCATTTAAGCCAGCGTGATTGATTACATGGTATTTCTTAACTGAATTATGCTTGATTCTCTCATTCCCTGGGCCCAGAGTAGAAGCAAGCTTCCCTTTGTAAACCCTTGGATCTGTCCTTCTGAATGGGGAGAATCTGGTTGACACTGCTCAATAAGCAGGTGAGAACAAGTGTCCTTGAAGCCCGCAAAGGCAGACTCTCTGACTCTTCTCAGCTCCCAGATCTGCCTCCCAGCACCTCTCGAACTGATGCATTCTCTACTTCAGCGTTGTTGCCGCACTGATCCAAACCACCCCGCCTCTCGTTGGGAAAACGCAGCAGCTCCTCACCTGGACCCCTGGCTGAGCATCCCCTGCACTCAACATCAGAATCTCACCAGGTGCAACTCCAACCAGATCCCTACAGCAGTGCCCACTCCCTCAGAATAAAGTTCAAAGCACTTGACCTCGTACCATCAAATAAAAGGTGTGCTATGGCATCTGCGGCCCCCTCAACATGGCCCCTGCTGACCTCGCTGTCTCCTCTCCTACTATGCTCCCCACTCCACCCCAAGTTCCAGCCATACCAGCCTTGTTTTCCTGGAGCAAGCCCAGTCCCACCTAGGGCCTCCAAGCTTGCTTGCTTCTCTACCTGGATGCTCTGCCTCTCAGTCCTACCCCCAGCTGCCTGTGTGTGCTTGTGCATCCTTCAGACCTCGGCTTGAGACCCTGACCTAAGTCCTGCAGTGGAATCCCTGTAAATACCTCCCAACACCCATGCTTTTCCTCCCACATCCCCAGCATCCTCTTGGATCAAGTGCTCCACAGACAGTTCAGCGACGGAGTCCCCACAGTGTCTCGAGAGAAGGTAGGAAGGCTCAGAGAGAGGAGTGACTCAAGTCACAGATGGTGTCAGAGCCAAGGCAGAGCCCAGGTCTTCCTGACTCCAAGCTGCCGCTCTCACTGCTCAGGAAGAAGGAGGTCCCTCCTGCCTTATCCTTGGACTCCCTTGGCCAGGAGGGGCCCCTTGCCCCCGCCATCCTCACAGGACGCCACTCACATGGGAGGATGCCAAGCGCCATTCCAACCTCCTCTTCATGTCTACTTTTCAAGCCCCCTATGTTCATTCATTCATTCACCCATTCATTCATTGCCTTCATATTACTCTTCATTTATTCACTGAGCATAATGATCCACATGGCGTTGTGCTAATGCTAATCCTAATCAGTGGTCACTGGCTGAGCAAGACAGATAGTTGCTGCCTTTGGGGAGCTGCCATGTGGTGGGGAGACAGACCAGATCACACCAACAGAGAACGGAGCGTCTGACTGTAGTCAGAGGGATATGCCACGAGGAGACGGAGAGGGTGGAGAGATGAAGGGGCAGAGCACAGGCTTCCCCTCTCAGCGGCAACTCCCTCCCCTTCCTAACAGAATCCCAGTTGCGTTCTGTTTCTACTCCCTCAAGCATTCCCCAAGCCTCAGAGAAACCACCCAACTCCCAGGTCCGGGGTGGACCTGAGTGACCCATCCTCTTGCCAGGATGGCCCGGGAAGGAACAGGGGACCCACTTCGGGCCACTGAAACAGAGATAATTCTGCTGGGCTGCTGGGGAGGCAGGGCCTTCTAGGGAAAGTGCCTTTGCCTTAAAAAGAAACTCACAAGGAGAGAAGGTCTCTCCTCTATCCCTGGATGTCGGTGTTTCTGGATGTGATGCCTATAGTTGATGTAGTCACATGCCCCCAGCCTGAGGAGGAAGCCAGCCTATACACAGCCGAGACGAGGCATGGAAAGAACCAGGCCCTACGGGTACCACTGAGCTTCAGCCTGTCCTGGGCCCTCTGATTTCCTGCAATGTGAGATGATACAACACTGTCTATCAGTTTTTATAGCCAAAAACACCCAAACTGGCATGAAGATGTGAGCCATATCTGCTTCTCCCATAGCTCCACCCCTCACTTCCACCACAGGGCATTGCACATGGTAGAAAACCAACAAACATCTGTAGAGTGAATGTACATCCTAAGTCAGATTTCCCAGGGCAGACCTGGAGACAGGGCTTCAAGTGCATGTGTTGTATTAAGGAAATGCTCTCAGGGGACAGTAAGAAGGTAGCAGAAATAGAGTGGGGGGGGGTAAGCACGGGAGATTTATTTAACAAAGACCCTTGAGGGTAGCTCCCACCAGATCCCCAGGGAGCTCAGGATGCCAGTTACTCCTCAGAACTGTCCCACCTGAGGCCCAGGAGCTGGCTTTCCTCATCCCCCTCTTCAGGAGCCCCAAGCATATCCCCAAGAGCAGCACCCCGACAACTAGAGGCATGAGTAGAGTGAAGTCAGCAGTAGACGGCAGCAGAAGCCATGAAACGGGTGCAAAGGGATCTGGGTGGGCACCAGCAAGGTGGGCACAAGACGTGTGTCCATTTAGGTAGTTCACTCTCAAGCAATGGTACAGCCTGGGCAGTTCTGGCCTGCAGACACTTCCACACATCCTGCCTGTAGCCAGAGAGGCCTTTCCCGCTGCCTGCACAGAATGGCCAAGGGGAGGCCCAGCCCTTAGTGAAATGGGAAAAAAAACTTGGCATTTCAGGATTGCTACTGCACTTCATTCTTCATCTCCATGTTCTTTTTGCAAAGCATGGAAAGCCAGGTCATGATTCAATGATAAAATATTGATTATGCATCTACATTTGTATGCAGGGGCCCACACTGTATAGACAGAATGCCCACCCTGTAATATCCTCAATTTTAAGTCAATATGAAGATGGACATTCCCTCCAGGCAGGTTTTGATAAGATACCTGTGTAAATACAAAAAGGCATCAATGCCAATGAGGATCAATGCCCGCTTATTGGTTTGGTTGCTTCTTCAATATGCAGCAGCTGGCTCCAAACTCTAGCCGCTCCCAGCCAACCGCATACTCCTCTGCTTAAATCACATGAGTGGGAGGTATCAAGGGAGTGGTGGGTTGGCAAGGGCTCCCCACACCCACCACTCCTGAACTGAGAAGGAAGTGAAAATAAAAGCAAACACAACTGGACAACAAATCGAAAGGAACTTTATTACAGCTGTTTGCAGTGTGCTTGTCCTCTCCTGCCCCAGAAAGAATACAGTGGAAACAATGGAAGAGCAGTCCTGTCCTTGTTGGGTTCTTGGCATGTGGCAGGGGATGGGCTCCTTGACTGAGCCAGTGTCTGCCCAGCGCTCACTGCCACCCGAATCTCGTGTATTTAGTACTTTAAAATCTCACTTCCTATAAGGGTACCAGGTGATGTGGGGACCAAAGTGAGGCCCAAACTTTACCTGTACAATGACCATTTGTAAACCTAACCCAGAATTCTACCCCACATTTTTAAAATAAAATTTTTTTAAAAAAAATTTCACTTCCTTTCTGCCTTCTCCACTGAAAGTAAGAGTGTGGAGTTTTCGTTGTTTGTTTTATTCACCAGTGCATCTCCAGTCTCTGGATGTTGAATTTCTCTTTCTGCTGCATTCATTCATCCAGCAGGCCTAGTGATGGCTTTGTGACAGGATGCTAGAAGGTTCTTGGGATACATCGGTGAACAAAACAGACATTCTGGTGGGCAACAGGCAATAGAGAGAGTAAACAAGTACCACGTAGAGTAAGCCAGAAGGCAACACCTACTGTGTGGCAGCAGGAAGGTAAGGAGGACTGAGTGTGCCCAGGAGAAGGATTCCAGTTTTAGACAGGCTGGTCAGGGCTGGGAAGCAAACATGAGCAAAACGTTGCAGGAGGTCAGGGGATGCACCATCACTCTGGAGAGGGGCAGGCTGGGGTTATCTGAGCTCTTGGAATAAGCACAGCAGGTTCCCTAAGGCAGAAGCCTGCCTGGTTTACTTAAGGAAGTGGAGAGGGACGGCTGAAATGGAGTGAGGGAAAGGTTTGGACAATTACATGAAGCAGGTGAGTCTGAGACTTCCAAGGACCACCTTGACCCCCCACAGTTCCCACACGGGGAGAGTTCATAAGAATAAACTAAGCAGAGACAAACAGAGGCCCCCAATCCAGCTATGCCTGAAGCAACCTCTACCCAACATCTTTTCAGTGCTTGAAGCAACATAGCCCTTTTTTAAAATCACTTGTAACTGAAAGAATTCTGATAATACACAAAATTCAAGTGCCCAGGATACCTGTGTCACTGTGCCTGCTGTGGGATCTCAAAGACGTCCATTGGCTGGTCCTGGACAGTGGGAACCCGTCTCAGGGGATGAAGCCTGGAATCCATCAGTGCAGGGAGGCCTGGACAGCTGACAGGTGAGAAGGAGCCTTCGTATTCGCAATTTTCAAGTGTCAGAAGGATGCCGTGCCGCTCCTCTGACACTGGCGTCTGAGGCAGACGCGCCCCGTTTCCCATCAACACATCTGCTGTGGAAGGTGTGGCCTTTGCCCTCACATGATCCGGAACCCACAGCTGAGAATGAGAACTCCAGGTGTGACTTCTCCAGCAAGTCACAGGTGAAGGACCCAACAGACCCTGCTTCCGCAATTACCACTGTTGTCTATAGCAGTTTCAAAGGATTCTGTTTAATTCAACAAGCGAGCAGCTGCGGGGAAGTCTGTCTTTTTTTTTTTTTTTTGAGTTGGAATTTCACTCTGTCGCCCAGGCTGGAGTGCAGTAGCAAGCTCCCGGCCACCCCGGCGTTGACTCGCTGGGCTCAAGTGATCCTTCCACCTCAGCCTTCCAAGTAGCCAGAATTACAAGCGCATACTACCATGCCCAGCTAATTTTTTGATTTAGAGATGAGGTCTCGCCAAGTTGCCCAGGCTGTTCTCAAACCCGTGGGCTCAGGCAATCCCCTCATCTCGGCACCCCAAAGTGCTGGGATTACAGGCTTGAGCCACTGCACCCGGCCAGTCTGTCTTCTTCAAAGGCAGATAATCTAGTGGGCCAGGGGCTCTTTAATCCATTTCGTTTACTGTGTGTTCCATGCTAAAGGCAAGACACTTTCCCTTACCCCGACAGAGAAAGACTGACGTCTGCCTGTGGGTGTCTGTTTGTGACCACGCACTGTTATTCATCCAGCAAACATGAAGTAGAAATGTCTTGTGTGCCCAGCACTTTTTGAGGTTCTAAGAACAGCAACCAGCAAGATGGGCAGGATCCAGTTCACACAGAGCTTACATCCTACCGGAAGATAAAGATAATAAAATGCAACTAATGTTTAAAAGGATGACTTCTGCCCGGTGCAGTGACTCATGCCTGTAGTTCCAGCACTTTGGGAGCCCAAGGCAAGAAGATTGCCTGAGTCCAGGGGTTCAAAATCAGTCGGGGCAACTTGACAAGACCTCATCTCTACAATACATTTTTAAAAAATTAGCTGGGCTTGGTGGCTTGTGCCTGTGGTTCCAGCTACTTGGAAGGCTGAGGCAGAAGGTTCACCTGAGTTCAGCAGGTTGAGGCTACAGTAGCCATGAGTGTGCCACTGCACTCTAGCCTGGGTGACTCAAAAAAAAAAAGATAACTTCTGAAATTGCTAAGTACTGTGAGAGAGACATGAGTGGAACATGCAGAGTCAAGGAGGGGGGAGCTCTCCCAGGCTGCAAGAAGGAGCCGGTGAAAAGGAGCCAGCCTGCAGAAATGCAGGGAAGCTTGCTCCACTTGGGGGAGGAGGGCAGGAGCCAGAGCCAGAATCAAGGTGGGGTGACTGGAGACCGGTGAAGGTGGTGGATGGTGAGGTTTTGTTGGCCTGGGCCTGGCCGGGCCACACTCTGTCATGGGGTTTGGGTTTCATTCTAAGTGCAGCTTAGAGTTCCAGCACCTTCATCAGGGTGATCAGGGTGATGTCGCACATTCCCACTCAGATAAATTAGCATTCTCACCTCAGCAGGTCATTGAGTAGAGACTAGAAATGAACCCTGCAATGCGCAAAGAAGGTGAGGAGGGATCTGCGGTCTCCTAAGATCTGAGCCAAGACACCTTGCTTTTTTAAAAAAAAAAAAAAAAAAAGGAGACGGCCTGCAAATCAACATGGCCTGAGACCTAAGGTAGAGGCGACACGGCCAAGGAGGAACCCAGTAGACAGCAACATCAAGCTGAGAGATGTGAGGGCCTGGGAGAATCAGGGGATAATGGCCCTGGGGTGGCGGGGCGGTGGGGGTGAAGACATGGTTCCTCTGGGAGGAGCAGCACAGGACAGGGTGTAACAAGTCACCCAGGATACCTGGGCTATGGCCAGGGGTGGGCGTGAAGGAGGAGGCTGGAGTCTTGGGAGCAGGCTTAAAGTTAAGAGACCTCAGTGGGCCCTATGAGGTCCTGCCAACTTCAACCCTTCTGGGAGATCCTTAGTCCTGAGCCCAGGAGGCCGCACTGTGCCTCTGCTGGGCACCCGGGCCATGGCAACCACAGGGATACAGGAAGGTAGGGTCTCGGGTTCCCAGCAAACCACACAGCATGTCTTCACTGGCAGCAGACATGTTTGTTGCCACTAGAGAAATAGGAAAGAAATTTGATTCTCTGTGGCAGCTAAAGTGATAGCGTGGAGAAAGAACAACTGAAAAGGACAGATGTGTCCTTCACCCAGGCAGCTCATAAGTCGAGATACTTTCTCCTTAGGAGAATAAATCCTCTGCCAGGCAAGCCCCACCCTCTGAGGAGATGGTCCCTCCTGCCCCAGCTTCTTGGGCCCTCTGGCTTAGCTTTCTCAGCAAGGACTAGGGGAAGCTGTGTCTCGAGAGTTGGGGGGAAAGACACCTTAGCAAGGCAGTACAGGGCTGCCATCAAAAGAATGGACTCTGGACTCATAAAGCCATTAGTCCACCCCTTATTTGCTATGTGATCTTGGGCCACTCATACAAGCTTTCTGAGCCTTCATTTCTTCATCTATATTGTAGGACTGATAATGGCACCCAAAACCATAAGTTGTTGGGAGGATTCAGTGAGGGTTATACAAGCAAGAGTTGGCTCAGTGCCTGGATTCCCAGTGCCTATTAGCTGTAGTTTTTACTTTTATCATTTATTATTATTAACTTTTTATTGTATCACCCTTCAAGATGACCTCCAGTGATCCCTTCCTCCTGGTATTCACACCCACTCAGATTCAACAGGCTTGATCCAGGTACTAGCAAGAGATTGTAGAAATGACAGTGTGACTTTCCAGATGTGGTCATAAAAGCCATTGTGACTTCCGCAAGACTCTCACTGGGGGAAGGCTGCTGTCATGTTGTGAGGACCCCCTGCGGCCCTGTGGGAGAGTCTGTCCACAGCCTCCTGTCCACAGCCAGCTCTGTGAACAAGCCAGTGTGGGGGTGGGTCCCCCAGCCCAGGCACGCCCTGAAGACAGAACTCTTGCTAGCATCTCATCAGCAGGCTCACAAGAGACCCTGGGCTGGAACCACTCAGTCACACAGCTGCTGGATTCCTGACCCACAGAGACGGTGAGATTGTCAGTGTTTACTCTGTATTCAGGCCCCTAGGTTGTGGGGTGATTTGTTATATGTCAATAGATAGTTAATATAATGATGATTCTGAAATCTTCTTGCCTGGAAGTGGCCACACATCAGGCAGCCTGCCCATGGACTACTCTGTGGAGCCCAGTAGGTCAATTATTTTTGTGCCAAAAGTCCCTGGAAGAAAAAGAGCCCCCTGTTTGGGTATCACCTCCTCCAGAGAGCCGTCCCAAACTCTCTGAGCCAGGCGAAGGACCTTTCTTCTGTATGCCCACAGAAACGCTCTGTGAAATTCCTTCTCAAGGGACCTGCCATGCTACACTGTAATTCTGGAACCAATCTTGTTTTCATCTATGCTTTGGCTACTGGGAGGCTCAGAGGCAAATTTTCAGGCTGCTGCAGATGACTGCCAGGGCTTAATGGCAGGTAGCTTCAATGCTAACCTCATCTCTGGTCTTATTTTATCTTCCTGCTCTTAATTTATTTTTGTCTTGGCTCACTCACCTATTTACTCTACTTTGCTTTGTGTATTCTTTGTACAAATTATCCCAAATCCTTCATGAAGTGAGGCAGCATTCAGCAAGTCCTCACTGAAGGTCTGGGCATCACAGGTGGATCTGAGTGTAAGATGCAGAAGTCACCTGCAGGCAGTAGGCAGTGTCCTCCAAGCAGGCTTTAATTTTCCCATTCTCTGCTCCTCAGTTCTCTCGTGGTGACACCATTTTGGTGGGGATGGGAAGGACAGGCTTGCCCAGCCCTTCGTATAAATGACTGACATCCCTCACTGCATCAGGACTGACATGGTTTCTAGTCTCTGTCTAGCTGTCTATGACCATCATCCAAACTTGAGGGTGGCACTTGTGAGGCTGACACACACCAAAAAGCTACCCTAAAAGGAGGCCAACAGCATGAGGAAGGGGCCTGCTGGCCCTGAGCCAATGCTGTGCCTGCCCAAGGTGTCCCCCCACAGAGGCAGCTAAGAAGGGCAGCAACTTCAGTGTCTCAGGGGGTGGCCTACTGGCAGGACATATGAGGAAAGCAGAGCCCAGAGGCAAAGTGTGAGTGGGATAGCTTCCAGCATCACCTGGGACAGAGTGGCTCTTGACTCCTGAGTAAAAAGAATGAATCCTGAACGAAATCCCTGGGAAGTTCCATCCCTGCAGCCATTGTGGTTGAAGGCAGTGTCACTAAAACTCTCCAACTAACTCTGTGACTCTGGTTCTATGCCCTCCGGGCACTTGTTCTGATTTCAGATTGGTTTTCCACGTCATGTGCAACAGAGAGAGTGTGGCAGTCATATTTTTCATTGATAAACCAACCTTCCAGTTACATACACGTGTGCGCACACACACACTCAGAATGCCTCCTGATACTCCTGATCCTTCATTCACCATGGAGGGAATAGTGAAAATTAGGAGATTATGAATTCCATCTCCAGGGTGTGGGTTCAACCAAACACCAGGGGATGTCTCTATGGTTCCATCCACCCCTCTCCATACATCAGAGCTCACAAGACTCTGGTCAAAGCTGGAAGGGTCTTGAGAGCCCACTGAACAGAATGACTCCTGCTCTGAGATCCACAGAAGTAGCACTGGAGTCTGTGGATTCTTGGCAAAAATTCAGAAAACCTAAGGGAATCCACGCATTAGCAGATAATGAGGCCACACTGGCTAACTAAAGCATCAGCCACCTCATTAAACTGGGAAGTTTAACACTGTTTTTATTGCACAATCATTTTCAAATGTCTTTTATTAATAAAATTAGGGAAATGAATTTGTTATTCCTTAAATAAGTGCAGTGTGTTTAGTTGATAAAATCTTTACAAGGATGGGGATCAACAAGTGGTGAGAATACTTGTCCTTGTTCTACAGGGTTGGAAACCCCTGAGCTACCACCCCTTACCTGCCGGAGGGACCAAAAAAAAAAAAAAAAAACCATAGTTTTTTCTCGAGCTTCAACTTCCCTTTAAACTCTGAGAATATTCTGGAATGCCCTGCAGTCTATGGCAGCTAGAATCTTGAGGGATAATCTGTCTAAAACAGTGGTCCCCAACCTTTTTGGTGTCAGGGACTAGTTTCGTAGAAGACAATTTTTCCACGAACTGTGGGAAGGAGGATGGATTGTTTTGAGATGGTTCAAGCACATATTTAGTGTGCACTTTATTATTCCATTGCAATATATGATGAAATAATCATACAACTTATTATTTTTTTTTTTGAGTTGGAGTCTCACTCGGTCGCCCAGACTGGAGTGCAGTGGCCGCTCCCGGCCACCACAGCCTCGACCTGCTAGGCTCCGGCGATCCTTCCGCCTCAGCCTTTCAAGTAGCCAGAATTACAGGCATGCGCTACCACACCTGGCTGATTTTTTTATTTATTGTAGAGATGAGGTCTCACTGCCCAGGTGGGTCTTGAACCCGCGGGCTCAGGCAATCCACTCACCTCAACCTCCCAAAGGCATGGGATTACAGGCTGAGCCACCGAGCCCGGCTACAACTTACTATTTTTAAAAAGGGGCACAAATTGAAGTGGTAAATAAAATAATGGGTGGACCATGCATGGGCTAAAATAAGTGTCAGATTCTGATTTAAAGCCTGCCACCAGATGCAGCTGTACAATTGAAGTGCATCAACTCACTTGCCACTCACTGATAGGGTTTTGATATGAGTTCAAAAGCAATTGATTTATCATGGTCTCTTTGCAGTCAAGCCTCACTGCTAATGTTAATCTGTATTTGCAGCCACTCCCCAGTGCTAACATCACTGCCTCAGCTCCACCTCAGATCATCAGGCATTTGATTCTCATAAGGAGCACACAACCTAGATCCATCACATGTGTAGTTCACAACAGGATTCTCCTATGAGAATCTAATGCTGCTGCTGATCTGACAGGAGGCAGTGCTCAGGCGGTAATGTGAGCATTGGGGAGCAGCTGTAAATACGGATGAAGTTTCACTTGTTCACCTGCCACTCACCTCTTGTTGTACGGCCCTGCTTCTAACAGGCCACTGACTGATACCAGTCTGTGGCCCAGGGATTAAGGACCCTTGTTCAATAATCTGTGTGCTTTTTCTCTCAATTTACTCAAACCTCTATGGATGAGAGATCTAGCCCTTGAAGTCAGCATTACCTATATGTATGGAATTGTCATCAGTTCACCTGCTACTGTAGAGAGGAGAAGGAGGTTCAATATAAAAAGAAAAGAAAGAGGATGGGAAAAAAGCACCAACTACATCAATAGTTTCTCCATATTATTTGATCTTCACAAAACAATCCCATGAAGGAGGTGTCATTTTCCCTTTTTACAGATAGTAAAGTTGACATTTGGAGAGGTTGAAAGACCATCCAAGGGAACATATGTTTAGAGGAAAGTCCAGCTCTGCCTAATGCTCTGACTCATTCCACCACTCCACTCTGTAAATATCACCAGTTCAGCACCACGGACAGAGGTAGCACCCTAGGGTTTTCACAATGGACTAGATGGGGGCAGAGAGAGTGGAAAGATGGGTGCTGGGCTTCAGGGAAGCCATGTGTCCTCTAAGATGCCTACATGATAGGACAGGGGCCCACACCAAGGAAGGACACATCAAAATAATCTCTTTACATCTGTATCAAACTGCTCTTTTTAGAACCATTTTCTGTCCTCCCGCCAACTACATAAAAGGATAAGCATTGTTATCTGTCAAATGCCATTCCCAGACTGCCACCCAGAGTTTGCATAAGGCTGTGAGTCAGTAGATGGGAAAGTCATCTGAAATTCATAAAAATCTGCTGTTAAGGGAAAAACTTCAACCTCAGCTGTGTAACACTGCAGACATTTGTTTCTCACTGTGTCAAGCCCCAGCCAGGTACTCCGGGTGTTCATGAGGCTTCCCTCCAAGAGGATGCTGATGATACCAGAGGCCCTTCTCCTTATGTTTTGCCACTTCTCATATGGCTTCTAAGGTCACTGTGTATACCTGCATCAATACAGAAGAGAAAAAACTCACAACCAATACCCGGGGAGATTTCTGTGAGCCACGCCTGGAACTGGCACACTCACTTCCACTCATCCAAGAGGGTGGGGGTGTAGTCCAGCTGCCAGTACAGAGAGATGAGGTGGGTCTTGGTGAACAATGAGCCTTGTCTCCTTCCTGTACAAAGCTGAGTTGTTACCACCGTCACAATAGGCGTTAGTTCCATTTGAGAGCTTGAGAGTGGGAATAAGTTAAGGACCCATCATGAAAGCGACTTGGCTGCAGTAGGCCTGAGCCATCTCCAGATATAGTATAATCTTGGATCCCACAGCTGGGCTTCATGTCTCTTCCATGGCATAACATCAGTGGAATGATCACAAGCTTGAGCTGTGAGATCACCGGATTTCCCAGGAGGATACCATCCAGATAGAACTCATGTCACCAGAGATTCTAATTCAGCAACCAGGCACAAAGGGTGATTAGGATTCTTGCAGCTGCAAGTGACAGAAGTCTAGCCCATGTGGTCTTAGGCAAGAGAGAAACTGTACTGGCTTGTGGCAGTGTGCCAGGCAGGCCCACTTGCAGGCACAGCTGGAAACAGGCTCAGCTGTGCCATCAGGACACCCTAGCTCTCCATCTCCCACCTGGGACCTCCTCCATGGAGGGTTCATTTCCAGACAGGATCCCTCACAGACCAGCATAGCTGCTGGCAACACCAGGCACATCTTTTTTTTTTTTTTTTCCTTGCTTTTTTTCTTCTTTTTTTTAATTGCTAATTTTAAAGATGTGGGGTACAGTTCAGGGCTAGGTATACAAATGGTCATTATGCAGGTACCCTTGTTGATGAGGTATGCCCCTCACCCCCCAGTAGTTTCCCACTACTGCCAATCCCTTTCTTATAATATTATGATAATTGTCAGGGTTCACTTATGAGTGAGAGCATGTGGTACTCACTTCTTTGTTTCTGTTATAGATCACTCAGTATTGTAGACTCTAAGTCCATCCAAGTTGCTGTGAAGTTCATAATTTTGTCCTTCTTTATGGCTGCATAATATTCCATTTGTGTATATGTAACACGTTTTTTTTTTAAATCTGGTCCTCTTTCAATGGGCAGCATGGTTGGTTTCATGTTTTCAGGCACATCTTTTCATCAGCAGCCCAGAGAGGACATCTCTTTCTCAGCACCATCCTGTAACGTATCCTCCAGCACTGATTGCCTTGACTTGGATCCCCTGTCTGTCCCTGAACCAACCCCTGTGGCCAAAAAGGCCACCTTCTGACTGTCCAGGTTGGAGTCATGAGTCCATCCCTGGATGTGGGGTGAGATCCAGTCCATACAGTACACTTGAGCTAGGTGTGGTGGTTCCCCAAGGACAATGGGGGTGCTCTTCCCAGAAGAAGGGGACAGAGAAGGGGAGCTGGGCAAGCCTTGGCACAGAATTCTACACTAGGTTGTAGAGAGGCTCAAAGGGCATGGGAGCCTGTGCTTGAGCTGCCCACAGGGCTGTGGGAAGAACAATCCATCGGACCTGCTCACCATGTTGCTCAAAGTTGCCAGCTGCACCCCAGGCCCTGGGAGGTGCCCTTTTGAATGCAGGCAATTGGCATGACTCCTCACGCTTCCTTTGTCAGAAAGTCAGATACAACCCCTTTACTCAGACCCCCTTGGCAGCCCTCCCCGCAGCAGGCCTGCCCCACCCCCACCCCACCAAGGCTCAGGTCTTCACTGCCAATGGCGCCAAGTACATTACTGATGGCAACTTACAGTCTGTGCACATGAACAAATGCCATGAGTGCCTCCCCCTTGCACTCAGTAAAAAATCCACAGCTTTCATCAGACTACCAGGGAGATGGATCCTAAAAGGACCAAGAGCTGTTAGATGCTCCTCTGGCATCTAACAGCTCGAAGTACTGAGTGGTGAAATGCCATGCACCATGAGGTGCATTCCAGAGAAATGGGAGGCTGTGGGCCAACTTGAAATGACAGTCTCAGATGGTGTCCCAAAGTGGGTTCCTTGGAGCACAGGTTGATATGTCCAGTGAGAGAAACACAAACGTTTTCATATCCCAATGTGCTGGAGAAGTGCTAGGCTAACAAAGTTAGATGCAATTCTTTTCTGCAAGACTTCTCAGAGCCTCCAATAATCTCATGTGCTTCGTGACTCTCTGGACAAGGTTAGAGTAGGCAGCATTTCCTGGATTCACTTAACAAACGTGCTGTTTTCATGGGGGTCCATTTTGTTTGCTGCATCCTATTAACCATTTTCTTGGATGTGGATTCATGGATTATCCTCTTGGAAAACCTCATCCTCAAGGGATGGATCTTTATGGTGGGGACTGAGTTTGTGCTGCTGTGGAAAGGGCAGGCAGCAAGCATCTGAAAACTTGCAAGAGGGAATGCTGTTTAGGAGAAATCACTTTCTCTGTCTCCATTGGACCAATGGAGGGGCCAGTGTTTCTCACAAGGCACCGGTATCTCTTGGTGTCTATGGGTCGTGGAGCATCAGAGGGAGATGCGTGCACGCCGAAGCCAGCAGCCACAGACTGTCTCTGCTCTGTCCCCAACTTGCTATGCGACTCTGGGCGGTCATGCGCCCCTCTTGGAGCCTCAGCCTGTCATCTGTAAAAGGGGCTTGATGCATGGGTGAAACGAGCTCATACAGGGAACGCACCGCGTCTGGCCTCAGAAATGCTCACTCGCGGGCTGCTGAGGAGACCTGCCCATCGAGGTTTGGGCCTCGCCGAGCTTCTCCCTCTGCCCGGCAGCGCCAGGAAACACTCCCACTTTGTGCCTGTAGCCTAGACAGCTCCCACGCCTCCTCCAAGCACGGCTCCCCCCTCCGCTGCCCTCTTGTGGTAGCTGAGATGGTGGCAGCAGGACCAATGCCTTCCACCGGCATCGGCTAGTCCTCAGGACAACCTTGCTCCCTGGCACCAGCGCCGGGCCAACAAGCCTCGTGAAAATGGATGCAGAGGCCCCACTGCTGGTGACACTTCGCTAACATCCTTAAGGTCACCCTTCGTGATATGTTACCGAGACCAAACACACCCGCGCTGTGTCTGTTCCATCAGAGCTTGTTTCTATCTGCATCTGTCACTGCTGATTGCATTTGAATGGGTTTAGTCTCTATTTTAAATAAAAGATTTATGTCTTAGCTGCCAGAGCCTGCCTCTATTTGAAAATTTAATCTTGTTTCTGGGAGTCTAGATTAACTTATTGGATTTAGGCGTCCCTCGTGTGTCCCCGAGCGGGGGACAGCTACCCCTCTCATAAACGCCACACTGCAGTGAGTGCCCAGAGCTGGTGGCCTTTGCTGTCCCACAGAATCAGGCTGGATGGAGGCCCCTTCTCGGGCAGTGTGCTTGGCAGCTGTGTGTCCACAGAGTGTCTTCGCAGGTGCCCAGGTCCCTGGGCCACTTCCAGGGCCTGTGTTCACTGCTGACCCTCCATCAAACAAGCCCTTTCTCAGGAGTCTGGTGGGTGCTTCCGAGCGACCCGACTTGCCAACATGGGCGGTGCCAAGGAGTGTTGAGTCTTCTTCAGGTCTGCATTGCGTCTTTCCCCTCAGGGCCCTCACCCTGCTGGTTAGACCCCGGGTTCGGAAGACGGGCTTGAACTCCATCTGTGGGACCCCAACAGGCCACTTCCCTGGCTCACTCAGCCTCTTCACCTGAACATGGTAGTGATGTTGACACCCACCTCGTAGGGCTGCTGCACACCTCAGTGAGAAAATGGGAATGTGAGCTGCTCGCTACATGGTTCTCGCTAGGTCAGCAGGTGTGGGTGGGCCACCAGCCCTCCAGAGGTGAGGACGAGCAGCTCAGAGGACAAGTGACTTCTCCAGGTCACAACAAAGTCATTGTAGGGCTGTCAACTAGAACCCTGATGTCAAGCCAGTGTCTCTTCCTCTACCCTCTACCCTTTCTCTCTCTCTCTCTCTCTCTCCTTCTTCTTCTTCTTCTTCTTCCTCTCTCCTTGCTCTCTCTATGTCTTTTTCTGTCTCTGTATCTCTCTGTCTTTCTATCTCTCTGTCTCTCTCTCTCTCTCTGTCTCTGTCTTTTTATCTCTCTGTCTCTGTCCTCTCTCTTTCCCTGTCTTTCTCTTCCTCCCTGTCTCTCTGGCCGCCTCTCCTCTCTCTCTCTCTCTCTCTCTCTCTCTCTCTCTCTCTGTTTTTCTCTGTCTCTTTCTGTCTTTCTATCTCTTTCCTCTCTCCTTGTCTTTCTCTCCTCTCTCTCTCTCTCTCTCTCTCTCTCTCTCTCTCTCTCTCACCCCGTCTCTTTCCTCTCTCTCCTTCTCCTCCCCCTCTCTCCCCCCTTTCTCTCCCTGTCTTTCTTTCTCCTCTCTCTGTGCTATGAACAGAATGTTTATGTCTCCTCACAACGTATTTGTGGAAGCCCTAACCCCCAGTAGGGTGGTATTTGGAGACAGGGTCTCTAGGAGGAAATTAAGGTTAAATGAGGTTGTAAAGATGGGGCCCTAGCTTGATAGACATCCTTCCAGGAGGAAGAAGAGTGAGTACTCCCATCCAGGAAAGGCCAATGGGCACCTGCAGGACGAGAAGAGGCCTCAGATGAAACCCACTTTGCCTTGCTGGCTCCTTGATCTTGGATGTCTGGCCTTCAGAACTGTGATAGACATGCTCCTGTCGTTTAAGCCACCCAGTCTATGATACTTAGTTTTGGCAGCTCAAACACACATACTTCCCTTCCTCCACAACACCAGCAGTCCAGATTTTCCCGTTGCAATCACGTCATCTGCTGGTCAGTCTAGGGATAGCAGATAAGGTCCACACCTCACACCGCTTCTGCCAACACACGTATACACACACACACACACACACACACGTGCGCGCGCGCCTACACGCACACACACACGCACTGCCAGACGAGGATGAGCTCACCACCTTTGGATTATTCTCTGTCATGCCAATTATCCCAACCCACCTCAATCCTGACCTAGGAACACTAGTTTGTTTGTTTTTTAACCTTAAGTTTCTTAAAGTCAGCCACAACCTCTTTATCTCCTGATTCACCCTTAATTACCCCTACTCACTTAGTGCCTGGAGCTGTAGGAGCTCACCAAGTGTTCATTGAATGACCAAGGAACAGACTCACTCAGTGCCTGGCGTGCAGTAGGAGCTCACCAAGTGTTCACTGAATGACTGAGTTAGACACCTCTCTCTCAGGGATTTCATTGGTTCTCCTCTCTGTAGGGCTCTGAGCTCAGAAGCAGGAATGCTTGCCCCTCCTGTTTGCTTGCCACTCTCATGCTCCCAGGTGTGTGCTCACCCTCCCGCAGTGGCTCATGTCCCTGCACACAGCCTTGGGCCACTGGCTGAGAGGCCAACCACTGATGAGAGGCCGTCCCTGCTCATCAGGGGGCCCTCACACGGAGCTCTGCACAACCACGCTGGGCGAGGACACACCTTTCCTCCTTTGTCACTTGCCCAGCGACTCAGAGGGAAGGAAGACACAGTGACTGTGTCCACATGCCGCTGCCGGGGCTCAAGGGAGTTGCTATCCAATAGGTCAATGAGGAAGGATCTGTCCCGAATTTTAAAATCAAAATGCATGCAAAAAAATCTTTGATGAATAAAATGTCACAATTCTAAATGAAGACAAGACCGACACCTGCCCTGTGCTGGGCTGCACTGTAGCCTGGCCACTGGAGGGTAGGATACCTGCCCCACGCGGCCCTGCTGTTGCTGTGACCAGGCGGGCACCTGACCCTCCTCACCCTGGGTGGGATGGGGATTGCCCTAGGAGAGGGGGTGGTGGGGAGGGAGAATGAGGAGTCAGTATTTAATGGGAACAGTTTCAGGTGGGGAAGGTGGAGAGAACTGGAGATGAATGAGGGTGATGGTGACACAACAATGTGAATACCCGTAATGTCGCTGAATTGTTCACTCAAAAATAGTTAAAATGGGCCAGGCGTGGTGGCTTATGCCTGTAATCCCACACTTTGGGAGATCAAGGCAGATTTTCTTGAGCCCAGGGGTTCGAGACCAGTCTGGGCAACATAGTAAGACTTCACCTCAACAAAAAGTAAAGATTATCCAGGCATAGTGGCGCACACCCATAGTCCAAGCTACTGGGAGGCTGAGGTAGGAGGATCACTTGAGTCTAGGAGGTCAAGCTGCAGTGAGCCAGAATTGTGCCACTACACTCCAACCTGGTCAAGAGAGTGAGATTCTATCTTTTAAAAAATGATAACTGTTATGTATATTCTACCACAATAAAAAGTACTTAATTATTTACCTTAATTTGCCTTAATTATTTACCCTGATTACTAAGCTTGTGGGTGCCCTCATGAATGCTGTGCATGAGTTGAGTGCTTTTACTTACCCTGATCTGGCCCTGAATTCTTCACATTGTCCTCATCTGACAGATGATGGGGCCGAGCCTGTGGGACCTTAGAGGATGCCAGGCCCCCCCGGGAAACCCTGACACTAGAGGAAAGCCAAGCCTGGCTCCCAGCTCAGGGCTCAGCCCAGCAAAGCTCCCCTTGCCTGCCCAGCCCACGGAGCTTCCACCCCGCAGAGCTCTGTCTACACCACCATGCTTCTGAGTCTGCTGCTCCTTGGGGAGAGTCTCATCACACAGGAAGGGCCTCAGTGGACCCAGAAATGGTAGGATCCCACCCCTTTATGAAGAAGGCTTCATGTCCACCCCACAGAGAAAGCTCTGGCCAGGGCTGTCCGACCAGGCAGCCTGGAAGAGGGGGCCAGCAGGAAGAGGGGGCCAGGCCACTATGTACACACTCTGGCTATGACAAGGCTGCTGCTTGTCCCCTCACCCCTCACCCCTCACCTGGCCTCAGGCCCCTCTTCCTCCCCACCCCCAGCACCCTGCCCTGCCCTGTTCTGCTGATGCTCGACACTAGGCTAAGAAGTGACAAAGCCTGGGAGAAGCTCCCACGGCAGCCTCGTGCACAGTAGTGCAGGGACAGGACCTGCCCTGAGGGTGAAGGCCTGGAAATGAAAGAGAGGAGGGGAGGGAGGGGCTTCCAGGACAGCGGCTGGCCCACAGGGAAGCAACTCTCTCCTAAGGTGTGACAAAGCTCAGCACCAAACAGTCATCAAAGCCCTTCCTGTCTACAACATCTCCTTATTCCCAAAGAGGAGACAAAGATTCAGAGACATCAGAGGACTTGCCAAGGTCACGCAGCAGTGAGAGGCCCTGCCGTGGTGTCAGTCCTCACCTTCTGATTTCAGGATGCTGTGTTGGCCCACCTGCCACGTGTCTCCAAATCTGGAAAGTTTTCCAGACACTCAGGCCCTTGGGGGTAGACTTAGGAGGAACATGAAGGGACATTCACCTGGCGACTATTCCCCTTTGGAAAGGGCTTGGATAGATGCCGGGGCAGAAGTAGGGCATTTTCCTGGGGCTCCTGCCCTACCCCCTCAAAGACATGGAAACCTGGACCTGGGGCAGAGGAGGGGACACGTCAATATCCAACCACCCCCACCCCACTCCTCCGCTGCTGCCATACTGGCCTCCAATATTGCTTAGGGAAATGCTCCTCCCCATGAGACACACTCATAAGGGGTCCCGGGGCCTGCCCTTCCCTGGTAGAGGTGTGACCCTGTGACAGCAGCCCAGCCCGTTGACTCTGCACCCCTGGAGTGTGGAGCAAAGGGACACATGGATGGCAGCACGGAAGGGGGTGATGGCGTGGGGCTCTGCCTGTCTTGGGCTTCCCAAGACCCGGTTTTCCAGCTTTTCTTCCCACTCTGGGAGCTACTTCAGGCCCTTCTGACACATGCCTGTGTTGCTCAGGTCAGCCACAGTCCGTTGCTAGGATGGGCGGCCCCGGTGCCCACCCGATGGCCCAGCCAGGCCCAGCAGAGGCAGAGCCGTGGGACACAAGACCGCAAGCCCCGTATGAACGTTTCCTGTCAGGTAATAGGGAAGTGGGGGCAGCATTAACGGTGTGGAAGTCACATCTACTCCCAGGCATGCGAGGTCGCCTTGGGGACTGCTCCAGGGCACAGTCCACAGTACCCCTGGGAAACGCAGGCCCTGAGCTCTGCCTGCTGGGAATGCAGCAGGGAGGCTGCTCCCACCTGTGCCTCTGTGCCTCCAGCCCTCCCTGCTTCAAGCCCCCGGCCTCCTCCACCTGGAGGAGTGTGTGGGACCTGGAACCAGAGACACAGCTCACACTCACGGCCCTTCACTGCTCTCCCTGAGGAAGTAGCCCTCTCCCTGCAAGCTAATAGCATCACTTCATACCTTTCACATGCTTACTGTGCTCAAAGACCTGGATTAACCACGGATTAATCTTCACCACAATCCTGGGAGGCAGGTATGATATTAGTCCCAAGTTTTACAGGTAAGGAAACTGAGGAAGAGAGGTTAAAAATTCTGTCCGAGGTCCCACAGGCAGTAAGAGGCAAAGCCATGACAGGCACCCCGGCGGTCCAGTTCCACCATGCCTACAGCCACTGAACACTGTCCTGAGGTGAAGAGGGCTGTGCCACCCCTCCCACCACCGACCTCAGCCCAGGACTCTGCCCAGGCCCTGCAGCCAACTCCCTCCCACCTTCCTGATGTCCCATCAGGCTCAACCTCCACCTGCAGGGTCCCCAGCACCCCTTCCCCTCCTCTCCAGCCCCACCCTGCCCGTCTTTGCAGGGATGGCCACGCCTTCACCCTCCTGCCCAGTCCCCTTCCGCCCTTTCTCCTGTAAGCTTTAAGCAAGAGGCACGCTGGGAACCTGCGCCCAGACTGCTAGGGACGTCTGCGCGCTGCTCCACCTCCCGCCGCTGCCCTCAGGCAGACACTGGAGCTTCTCGGCTGACTCTGGCAGAGGAGCCATCGTCGTCGTCACCCGCCACCATGCTGTGATTCCTTAATCACCAAGTGCGTGGGGCTTTTAATTAACTGCCAGCCCTGCACGGGCAGCTGTTCCACCAACTCATCAGCCGGACTGATGGAGCACTCCAAGCACGCAGTCAATGCTTGGGTATCGTGATGGCAGCTGCCACTTCTGCAGCCGTAGCAGGCATCGCCTACCATGGGAAGGCGGGAAGAAGGCAGACCTCCGTCAGGGTCCTGGGATGTGAAAGTCAGTCCAAGATCTGCATGTGGGACGAGTGTGATGCTGATCTGTTTATTTATTTATTATTTTTTTGAGTTGGAGGTTGGAGTGCAGTGGCACAGTCACGGCCACCACAGCCTCAACCTGCTGAGCCAGGTGATTCTCCTCAACCTTCCAAGTAGCTAGAACTACAGGCACGCACTGCCACACCAGGTTTTTTGGTTTTCATTTTTTGTTTTTATTGTAGAGACGGGGACTTGCAAGGTTGCCCAGGCTGGTGTCGAACTTCTGGGCTCGGGCAATCCTCTCACCTCGACCTCCCAAAGTGCTAGAATTACAGACTTGAGCCACCAATCCCGGCCTCTGCTCTATTTATTATCAACTAACTCAACCCAAACAAGCTTAAAGAATAGAAAAACTGAGAGGTGCCACGTAACCAGAGATACAAGACTTCAGGAATGGCAGGATCCAGAGGTTCAAATGAAGCAGCCAGAGCAGATGGGGCTTGGACTATCAGCAGAGCTGTATCTGCATCCTCGATGAGTTACCTGAACACAGGGAGCATGTGGGAGGCACAGGTGAACTAGGGTTTTGCCACTTTTCCCATGTGGACTCCTTGCTTCCCTCTGACTGCAGTTATTTCCACCCACCTCTGGGTCCCAGCTCAGTTTCTTAGCACTCACTACCCTCCGAGTCCAAGTCTGGATCTTGGTGTGCCTGGGAGTCCCTCGAGGCCTCAACACACATGTCCATCCCTCGAGTGCCACAGGACACAAGCCAGCACATGGGACTCCTCCGTCTCGCATAAGCCGTGTCCCTCGGCTCCTCCCGGCATTCTCATGGCCGTGCTTGTTTCGCCTCCTCCCCCTTCTCACTCTTGTCTTCAAAGCATCACTGACACCAGCTGGATGCCAGCCCTCCAAGGGAGAGATGCTTTGCCAGCCAGGGAGTTTGCTAAGGGGATTCTCATCTGGGGAGACTCCTCCCAACACCAGTAGACGTGTGGCCATGTCTAGAGACGTTTTGGTTGTGAAAATTTGATAGGTGCTGCTGGAATCCAGGGTGGAGGCCAGGGGTGCTGCCAGGGTTCTACCATGCCAAGACAGCCCTGTGGTGAGGGATCATTAACCCCAAATGCGTGCTAATGGGAATGCAGTAGGCGGGAAACCCCAGTCCATTGAACAACACAGGCATGCGGCCAGAGGGTTCAGACTAAATGTGAGAAGGCCATGGTAGAGTAGGGACAGAGTGGCCTGTCTCCTGCATCCCACAGCCCCACACACTCTGCTCCTGCCAATCCCCAGTGGGGGAGGGGGGTTCATTCTTATTTAAATGACAATAATCACCACTGGCTGGGATGTGCCAACCAAGCCATGGGATGGAGCAGTACTAGCTCAAGGTGGCCAGACCAAGTCAACCACGTGACCAAGCCACTTAACATCTGCCACCAGCCACCCTCTGCGCACCGCCTGGGAGGCTGGGAGCGGAGGGGAATGAGCCCCAAGTTATCGTCCTGGACAGCGGGACAAGCCCTCCCAGAGACTCCAGCTCCCCCTGCTGACTCCTCCCTCCCACTCCAGCTCTGGTGCTGACGCCCACTGGAGGAGGGTTCCTGGCACTGCCCTTGCACAGACTTGACTGAAGTTGCTTCTCTGCTATCCCACTGCAGGGGCCTCCTGGTCTGGCCTTCCTGGGCCGGCGTTCTGCGCCCTCTGTGCATCCCAATACCACCCCCACCCTTGGTCATCATAGGCCCTTGTGTCTGTCCATGTTTTCTATTCAGGCCTACCATTTATGAAGCACCTACTGTGCGCCCAGCACTTTAGCCAGATATCTCACAGAATGCTCACAGTTTCTTGGAATAGGAGCTATTATTGACATTATTTTACAGAACAGAAAATGTAGACCAGAGAGGTGAAGTAACCTGCCCAAGGGCACACAACTGGTAGATCTTCTTCTCTGCAACTTTGCAAAACCCTTACTGTCTCATGAGCACCTCCACCATGAAACAAGGCTGATGTTGGTGCCATTGTACAGATGAAGAAACTGAGGTCTATGGAGAACTGGCTCCCTACAGTTATGTGATCAGAAAGTCCAGGGAAGGGACTAGAGTTGGTGAGTCTCCTGATGCCCACCCTGAGCTCTGTCTACTACCCCGCCCAACCTCTATGACAATCTCTCATCCCTCAAGTCTTCCTCTCCCTACTAGGTGAGGTGCAAGAACAGCTATGCCAGAGAACTTTCCACATGTTCCCAACCCCTTGGTCCTCCCCTTCTCCCCCAGGGGCAGAGAGCAGTGACTTGCCATGGCTTGACTGCCATTAAGACCTGGAAGGACCCTTGGCTTCTCCAGCCCAAGTGTTCCCCCAGTCCAATCCCCTACTTGGAGAGAGCCTGAGGGAGAATAGGCATGGGGCTTGGACAGCATGAGTCCACTGCACCCATAGTAACTGGCCAGCCTGGGGCTTCAGTGACTATGTGTCCTGAACCTTGAGCTCCAAACCTATAAAATGAGATAAGACTCCCTACTTCTCCACATCCAAGAGACAGGTGGAGACAACCATGTAAATTTGCAAACTGGTTAGAATCATTACCCAAGCTGGGGTCTCTGAATGACAAGCAAGTTCCATGGATGGGACGGTGGCAACAGATATCACCCCACCCCAGATCAAGGGGGCGGTACACTCAGGCCTAGTCATCCCAGACCATTCCTTTACTTAAACAAATCAGAAATCTGAATCTGGGTGTGTCTGTGAAATGCCTGATTTCTAAAACACTTTGCAGGCTGAATAAAATACATCACTCATACCGACTTGCAACCCCTACTTGAGTCTTATTCACTTCAGAGTTGAAAGGCAAAACTGAAGAGGCCCAGTGGCAAGGTCAAGTTTGTCAAGCAAATGGAAACAGTCAGGTGGTCCTCACATGGATCTTGGCTCCCCAACCACCCTCTGTCCACTGCCTGTGCTGAGACTTTTCTGGTCTTTGACATCACCCTCAGGGCCATCCAGCCCCAAGGCCCGAGTCCCAGGGAGACCAGCAGCCTCCTTGAGGTCCTGCAGAGCAAAGGAGGACATTTCCAGGGCAAAGGAGACTGCAGGGCTTGAATATGTAAATCATAGCCCACTCCACAGCACATCCATCCCGTGGCCTAATTAGACATTTGCTCGGAATGTCCTGGGAAGTAGGGCAGATGTGGCACTCCGAGCCACCCACCTCAGAGCCCTGCCCAGACTGGGGACCGATGGCTTTTCTCTGGAACTTGGACCAGCCACAGGGAAGTCAGTTCCCGCTAATGAGGTTATATATATTTTAAACAGCCCTTGTATATTGCAATGAAGCCAGTATTAAAACACCAGAAAGTAGAACAAAATAAAAACAGCTGCCCTATCTCTCTGGGACCTGAGCAGTACCAAGGGGGAGAACCCCATGGATTTCGCCCCTAGGCGCCCCCGACTGAGCTGGGCTGGAGATGCCTTCAGACCTTTCTCCTCACTAGCAGCCTCCCTGGCCTGAGGGATTACGCTACCTGAGCCCTGTTTTTCAGACTCTGTCTTGTCAAACCCCACAGGAGGATGGGGTTGAAATCTAGGCAGTTCTTATTCCCAGTTGAATGGACTTGAAAGAGCAGCCTCCTCTCTCTCTGCCTCAGTTTCCTCTTCAGTCGTTGGGCCTGACACACCTCCTAGTGGTGGTGAGCGTCGAATGAGGCAGAGGTGGCCCATGGGCCACCCAGGGCCTGAGCAGATCACATGTGTTTGGTCCCATCGGCTTTCTTTTCTTTTCTTTCCTTTTCTTTTTTGAGCTGGAGTCTCACTCTGTTGCCCAGACTGGAGTGCAGTGGCCGCT
>NW_007252049.1:207716-208055 GCF_000164805.1 Carlito syrichta
CCTCAGCCTCCCAAAGGCGCGGGATTACAGGCTGAGCCACTGAACGAGGCTAGCTTTCTTTTCAAATGTATTTCTGATATGGTGAAGGTTTGTCTCTCCCAAATCTCACACATGTGACCCCCATGGCTGGAGGTGGGGCTGGTGGGAAGTGACAGAACCAGGCAGACCCCTCATGGATGACTTGGCGCTGTTTTTGCAGTAATGAGTGAGTTCCTGGCCTATCAGCTCAGCTAGAACAGGTTGTTAAAGAGCCTGGCACCTCCTCCCTCTCCCCTCTACCTCTCCCTTCACCTTTCTCTCCCCCTCCCTTCCCCCCTCCATTCTTCCCTCCCTCCCTTC
>NW_007252049.1:208218-226041 GCF_000164805.1 Carlito syrichta
ATATGACACACCGGCTACCCTGGTCTTCCACCAGAGGTAAAAGTTGCCGGAGGTCCTCCTAGAAGCTGAGCAGATGCCAGCCATGCCCTGTATGGTCTGTGGAGCTGTGAGCCAGATAAACTTCTTTTCCCTATCAGTTACCCAGCCGCAGGCATTCCTTCATAACAGCACTAAATGAACTAAGACCATATCTAACTAGTTTCACATAAAAAACAAGACTTCTGGCTTCTCTTGAAAAATTCAGATCTGACCACACCGGGCTCACTTTTCCCACAAGGCACAGTCACCTGACACCTTTCAGAAGAGCTATACTGGTCCTCTTACTCCCAACACACACCCCAGCCTTGTGCCCAGCCACCTTCACTCCTATAGGTTACCTGGCTGGCACTTGAATCTGAGACCCCTGTTCTAGGACAGGAGATGAAAAAGGCTCTGGGGTCGTACGGATTCCAGGCCTTGTCATGGTCGGTGGAATCTCTGGGTGTTCCAACGTTTTGTTGTGAGCTTAGGCAGGTCTCTTGGGCTCTCGGGCTTCGATTCCTCCCTCCCTGTGACACGGCTCCAGGGGCACTTCCAGCGCTGATGATCCAGACACCTCAGGGGTCTTGCTGGCCCCTCTGTTGTAGTCAGAGAGCCTCATGACTACCTGGGCTTTGTCACGTTTGTCACTGCAGGGAGCAATGATGAAGGAAGATGTTGGAGCAAGTCTGGGGATGGCCCAGCCACCCCCAGGAATGCATGTTGGTTCTATAATAGAAACTTGTGGAAAATGGTCTTCCCAATCACACTTTCTATTTCTTTCTTTTGCACTGGTGCGCCTCACAATTTTTAATCAAAGTCATAATAAATATCATTTGACAAATTGCCTTGCAACTTTGTTTTAGTAATCACCATTTTGTGATGGGGGCTGGGGAAATTGTCTTCCCCCCAGCCTCCTCCCATATCCTCAAGCTTAATTTCTTTCTCCCAGCCCTCAACACAATCCCAAGTCCTCACCTGGATGCGGCATCCAGGGCATTCCAGCAATGTGATTTTATTTGATGCTGCCTGTGTATGTCACGATGTCCTCCCAGTTTCTGGCTCAGCCTGCACACTCTCTGGGCTTTGTCGGTCTTTCCCCAAGGAAATAATAAATCCCTTGAGGGCAGGATTGATGCTACTTGGTCTCTGCATCCTGCCCCTCAGTGTCCAGCACAGTGCACATCCATAAATGCTCCTTGACCTAAATTCCCTACTGTCCTCCCAGATGACCATCTGGGGCTTGGTTGGCCTGGCCTTTGGTGTCTTTCAAAATGACAGAGATGGGTGTCTGAAAGAGAGCACAAATACCTAGTGTTTGCAAGAGTAGAGTTCTGGTAACCCAGTTCTTACCCCAGCCCTCAGCAGGGTCTCCAGCTGCCAGCTGTGGAGACACGACCGGGCTTTCAGAACCATGGGACTGCTAGTCTCTATGGCAGATTGGGGCGGAAAAACCTGGGGCGAGGACACCTGAAGTCAGCCCTGTGTACTGTCTGTTTGCTCACTCAGTTACTTGCTGTACTTATGCCTGTTGATCGCTGCCTCCCCACCCACACCTCTGCTAAATGGGAACAGACTGTGTGATTCTGCCCTGCCTGTCTTTACCCACCCCCATTATCCTTGATAAGATCGTGGTGACAGCTGCCCCAACAAAAACCAGATCTGACCAGTCTAAGTCAATTAGATTCTTTTTTGTGGGTTTTTTTTTCTTTTGAAATTTGAATCCCCCCCAAAAAATGCAGTTAGTGGTGGGTGCATAAGGGGCAATGTCAGGTAAAAAGAAGAATAAAGGTAGAATGACCAGTATCTACTGGTCGTGATAAAGATGAGAGAAATAGATGGTCATATAAAAAGAGGAGAAACCACAACAGTCAGCCAACAGAGAAAGGGACAGGAATAAGAAGGACACAGAGCCCCAACCTTGACCTCCATTTGTTCTGCTTCTGATTCTAGCCCGCCAAGGCCCAGCTGTGCCCTGCAGCCTTGTACTCCAGCAGAACTTTCTGGTGGACACTTTGGGCATGGGCTTCCCAGCCCCAGTTCACTTGGTACCATCACTTCAATTTCCTTGTGGGGACACCTTCTCTCCCTGCAGAAATACTCTGTTGCTCTGTAAGAAAAGCCTGCCCCCTCCCAGTGTTATTTACTTGAGATACTCTAAGATGGTTTCTGTTCTCTGCAGCCAAAAATGTTTCAACTAGTATACATATTGGTTCAGTGAATCATTCTAGCCTTAACTCACTGATTGGCTCCCTCGCTGGTTTCATCCACAGTAAGTCTCCTACCTACGAATGAGTTCTGTTTCAAGAGCACATTCAGAAGTCCCAATTTCTCAGAAGTCCAACAAAGTTAGCCTAGGTATCCAACTAATACAATCAATTATAGAGTACTGTATTGTAATCGGTTTATAATACTTTTCACACAAATAGTACAGGGAGAAAAAAAAACAGTACTGTACAATACAATACATAAAAGCACAACCATTTGTAGAGGATACATGCTGGTGACAATGCGGTGACCTTACATGATTGGACACACATGTTTGCATCCTTGAAAGCTGGAATCTTGAAGGTTCATATGTAGGGAACTTACTGTACTCAGTGTTTATTTGGATAATTCAGTCACTTGTTCATTTGCACATTTATCTGCTACTTGTTTATTATTTAAAAAACAGTTGTCAAGCATCTGCAATGTACCAGGCCCTGTGCTTGACACCATAAGGAACAAGGCAATGAACCAGGTATGGTGTTTATTCTCAAAGCCCTTACGAATATAGCATGGATGTAATGCACTTAAATACAAAGTAGACATTAATAAACACAAATGTGCATTGCGCATTCAAGAGAATGAAAGTATTTGGGGATAAGAATTAGAAAAACTTTCTCAGAAAGACTGGGCCTTAAAGAAGAGTAGAGTTTGAATTTTGAACATTAGGAGGGAAAATGAAAAATAAGAACAAGAATGTTGTTGCAAGTTTTTATAGAAACACCCATCTGTGAGGTGAGAGGGTATCTCAGAGATTAAGGGACCAGATCATTGAAAGAAAGCGTTTACTCTTGGAGAAATAACTAAAGTCATGATTTGACTTTGGTGCCTTCTTAATGCATCCTCATCCAAGGAACCCAGGAACCCACCAAAGATGCCTTCCTGTTTCTGGACCAGCCACACTGGACCCTGTCTGCCTCTCCTTCCCGTTGTCTGCCTGTCACCCCAGGTATCTCAGAGCTGTTCCAGTTAGAAAAGATGTAATAAAGCTTTTCACCTCAAGGTTAATATCCTGTGAGGAAACCAGCGTGTCTCTCTTTCAAAGTTGATTTGTTTGCACGAATGTTCAGAAGAAAAATAAACTCAAGGAAATAAAGTTTCTGCCGTGGAAAATTTTCAAAACAGAGTTTGCTTCCATCAGAACCGCAGGAGTACAGTCTAGACAGTTTTGATTATGTTGCTGATTTTCAGTAAAGTTGTCCCATTCCCTAAAGAGCATTTGGGAAACTGAGGGAATTGCCTTTTATTTTAGGTGTGACTGAGCATTAAAATATTGAAACTCCCAAGGGGAGATTGTGGTTTAAAATTTTTCTTCTTTATATTAGTTTAGAGGATCATAGTAATTTTTTAAAAATATGTTTATGCAAATAGGTTAAGCTGCACATGAATTTCATTTCAAAAGAGCAGAGAGGGAGTATAACAAGATGTTACATAAAGAAGGCATTGGCAGCCGGGCTCGGTGGCTCAGCCTGTAATCCCGCGCCTTTGGAAGGCTGAGGTGAGTGGATTGCCTGAGCCCACAGGTTCGAGACCCGCCTGGGCAGCGAGACCTCATCTCTACAATAAATCAAAAAATCAGCTAGGCATGGTAGCACATGCCTGTAATTCCGGCTACTTGGAAGGCTGAGGTGGAAGGTGCCAGAGCCCAGCAGGTCGAGGCTGTGGTGGCCAGGAACAACCACTGCACTCCAATCTGGGCGACAGAGTGAGACTCAAAAAAAAAAGAAGGCATTGGCAAGAGACTTTGCCAATGGCTGAGTGAAGCGACAGTAAATCCTCTTCCCCAAAAGCAACTATAAAGCTCAACAAAATCGATCAAAACAGCCACGAAGCACTCTGGAAGTCAACCGAAGGCATGCAGTAATTAGAGCAGCGTTTCTGCTTGAGAGCTCAGAAATCCAGATAACAGCAGTGAGAGTCTCTGGCATTCTAGCCCGCGGCTGCTCCTGTGCCCTCTTCCCAGCTCAGTCGGAGGGGAGGCTCCTGAGGCAGGCTATGAGAAGGGTCAATCTCTCTGCTGTGACTGAAGGGGGCTTACTCGATTGGGAGTGGAGGTGGCATCCGCTCTGGCAGCCCTGTTGGCTTAAGTGAAGATCCCCAAGGCAGAAAAGCAGTAAGTCCAACAGGTCGCTAGACTCAGACTTGTTGAGAGCCAACGTCTATAGCTACATGGCTGAGGCCTGTAAAGGCCATCTGGAAGATCGCCTCTGACATAGGATATCAGTTATACCTATAATATTGGCATGTGATTAGTGACCAGTGTGCATACATGGCAGTAAAATTTATAAGTAAATCTCAATACACCTGATGGAAAGTTGCATAGCAGAATTATTTTATATGACCTTGTCCCTTCTAAGTTGTACTTCTTTCTAGATATTTTTTTACTTCTATTTCCTTGTAGACTGGTTAGTCAGCTCTTGTTCCCAAAGGCAGTTTCTCCTAGGATTAAGATTAGAAACTAAATTATCATAATAGTTTTATTGCCCTGCCCCTAGCCAGGCAGGACGTTTTCTTTTGTTTTGTTAATTACCGAAACTCTGTCTGCTTCAGCCCATGGTCGCCATCTTGGCAACCCTGCATTTCCTTGTTCAAGAGTGTGACAGCTACTATTTGATTTTTAGAGTAGACTTGTTAGGATAAAATATATACATATACACTCATAGTTGCATAAAACTATGCTTGCTGTTTTGTTTCCTTTTGCTACATTATTCAAGTGTAATAGTTACTATATGATTTATAAAAGAATTAACGATAAGGTATTAGCTTAATAGGATATAGCATAGTATTAAAGTCCAATAACTAGATCATATAAAAATTAAAGTTTAGACATATGAAACATATGAATTATAGTAAAGTTTTGTAGTTTAAGAATAAGTTTTAACTGAGTTCTAAGGCATTACGTTAAATCATAATAGGTTAATAGTATAACTGACAGTTAAGTCATTTAACTAAACTTATAGATTATAGTATAGTGTTAAGTTGATAATATTAATTGTTAAAAATATTGGGAATCAGTGAACTTGGATTGAACCTAGAGTTAACTCAGAAAAGTTTTTCTGTATTAATCAGGGTTTAGAACAAAGAGTATAATATGAATGATTTCTTGAACAATATGGAAGACATTTTGAACAATTGAAATTGTGCACCTGTGACCTTGATGTGAGTTTTGTGAAGCACGTCAGGCATCATGGAGTTTGAATTGTCTGCTTGGAACTTGCAAGTCTCGTGATGGTCTTGTGATGCATAATTTGTAAACCACAATATACATCATGGAATTTGTACGCCCCCAGTAAATAATTATCACACTGCTGGAGGGTATAGAAAATGGTATATAAGTTGGAAAAGGTTTGAATAAAATCGGCTCCAGTCCTAATCAGACTGTTCCCAGAAGAACTGCCTCCGAGTGGTCTTCTCGCTGTCCAGATTCTCTGGTGCGGGTCCTAACCCACCCTTGGTCAGTGCTGGTCACCGACACAGACTGCAGTTGCGACTAGGGTAAATACAGAGGGTGCTCAAAAAATGTAAACACATTTTAAGAAAGGAAAGAACTGTATTAAAATGGTAATAGTGGGAAACTGTGGCGGGGGGTGGGTGGGATTGGCAGTCGTGGGGAAATCCTGGGGTGGGGGGGCATACCTCAACAACAAGGATACCTGCATAATGAACATTTGTATACCTAACCCTGAATTGTACCCTACATCTTTAATAAAGAAATAAAAAAAGAAAAACAATGATAATAACAAGATGAACACTAGTCACAATTACAGGAAGTGCTCAAAGTGGTTACCATCAGCAATCCAACACTTCTGATTACAGCAAACATCTCTTAATGTCACTTAAAATGTGTATACATGTCTTTGGCACCCCCAGTATATCGTTGGCTCAAGTTACATGCATGCACAGCAGAAACCAGAGAGGGCCTGATCTAGCCCACTCTCTTGGCCCACCCTTAGGCCACACTTACATGCAGATGAGGTGAGAAAGAGACCAGCAGAAAGGGGAAGATGGAGATAGCATGAACATGGCCTGAACGACAAATGAGTTCCTGTGGTAGGTTGCTCCTAAAATGACTCCCAGTGCCCCCCTCCTCCTAGTGTTAGTGTGCTGTGTAATCCTCTCCATTTGGGTATAGCTGACATAGTGCCTTGCTTCTAATAAATACGATATGTCACTTCCAAGGTTGTGCTGACTTCTGCGTTGCTCGCGATCTCTGGTTCTTCTTTGCAATTCTGATACAGCCAGCTGTATGTTGTGAACTATCCCATGGAGAGGTACGTATTGCAAGGAACTTAAGGTGGCCTTCTGCCAACAGCCAGCAGTAAATCGATGCTCTGGTTGTGAAGTTTGAGCACCCAACACACAGTAAGCTGAACGCTGACACAGGAGCACTTAGGAGCAGAGGAAGGTTTATTCAACTTAACCAAGTGCAAGGGCAGAAAAAGCAAACTCTCGAACCTGCTTGTGAACATAACTGGGAGGCTCGTGAGTAAGGTAGGTATGCAAGAGGTAAGCTCCTCCTTGATCAAACCTGCTTGCATTTCTTGTCCAATCAAACTCCTGGATGCCATCCAGGAAGTCTGGAGAACCTAAAGATCATTGTCCTTTAAAAGAAGGGCAAGTTCATTAACCCTGTGGGCATGAAGATAATCAATTATTAGTGACTGCCCTCTACCAAAATAACTTCTGTGCAGGCAATTATGCATGGAGGAAGAAAAGGACAAAGAGAAAGGAAGTTAAGTAACACACACATCTCATGATTTCTGTAATATAGGTTCAGTTACACTCTCAGTTCAACAACCTGCAAGAAGCCCAATCCTGCCAACAAACTCATGAGCATGGAAGCAGATCCTTACCCGGTCAAGCCTTCAGATGACTGCAGCACTTCAGATGAAAACCTTCAGATGGCCAAGACCATGAGTGTATCCTGAGTCAGAGGACCCTGTTAAGGCACAAAAGCTTTGAAATCATGTTTTTGTTTTAAACTACTAAATTTTGGAATAACCTATAATGCAGTGACAACATAATTGATACAGCTCCCTTACCCACACATAGATTCATCAGCAGAGGAAAAATGGCTGACTGACTTGAGGTGTCTGAATAGTCTCTGTATGATCAGAGATAGTGCTTAGGAAGCTACCCTTAAATATTAAAAAATATATATATAAAAATTTAAACTTTATCAGCTTCACACAATAAGGAAGGCAGGGTTCCCAGATTCTCAGATAGGGTTTGCATAATTCACAGAGCCCAGAAAAGTTAGTAAACAACAAAAAAAGAAAAAAGAAGAAGCAACAGTAAACCATGGAGAGGGGGGAATTAAGAATCCAAGGTTGCTACAAGATTTTTAATTGACAAATAAGTTGTATATATTTATGTTGTACAACATATATAGAGATATCATATATATAAAGGGTTAAATCAAGATAATAAACATATCCATTACATATCAATTAAAATATCCTTAAAATATGTTTAATGTTCAGTTTTCAACAAAAATATAAGATATGTAAAAAAAAGGACAGTGTGACACGTACTCAGAAAAGTAGCACACAATAGAAACTGTCTCTGAGTGTCTCCAAATGTTATATTTAGCAGAAAAAAAGATATTAGATAATTGATTATGTTCAAAGAGTTAGGTTTAAATTTAAATAAAATTATAACAATAATAAATTAGCAGAAAGAGATTCTAGATAAGGAGCTAGAAATTATAAAGAAAGAAATAGGAATCTGGAGTTGAAAAACACAATTGAAATTAAAAAATTATTGGAAAGATTCGACAGCAGATTATATATGACAGAGGAAAGACTCAATGAACTTGAAGATAGAGTGATAGAAATTATCCAGTCTGGAGGACAGAGAGAAAGAAACTGAAGAGCCTTAGAGATCAGTGAGTCAACATCACGATCGTCAACAGATATATAATGGCAGTCCCAAAGTCAAAAATAAACAGGAACAGAAAAAAACTACTGGAAAAACAATGGTCAAAAATTTCCAGAATCTGACAAAATATGTTACATATATATCCAATAAGTTCTATAAATCTCAAGTCGAGTAAACACAAAGAGATCCACACCTAGACACATCATGGAAAACAAAGAAAAACAAACAAGAGTAAAATGACTTATAAATGCAAAAGAACAGCAATATGATTAACAGCTGACTTTCCATTAAAACAATGGAGGATAGAAGACAGTGAAATGACATATACGAAGTGCTGAAAACACTGTTAACCAAGAGTTCTATCACCCAGAAATTCTTTCTTCAAAAATAAAGGTAAAATAAAGACACATAAACAAGACAAAGTAATTCATTGCTAAAATCTTGCAACTAGATTACAAGATGAATAAATCCAGATATAAACGATTGCATGTGTTCATTTCATTTATTTATTTATTTATTTACTTATTTGAGTTGGAGTCTCACTCCGTCACCCAGACTGGAGTGCAGTGGCTGCTCCCCCGTCACCGTAGCCTCAACCTGCTGGACTCCGGCCATCCTTCCGCCTCAACCTTCCAGGTAGCTGGAACTACAGGCGCATGCTACCACATCTGGCTAATTTTTTGATTTATTGTAGAGATGAGGTCTCACCAAGTTGCCCAGGCGGGTCTCAAACCCGAGGGCTCAGGCAATCCACTCCCAAAGGTGCAGGATTACAGGCTGAGCCACCGAGCCCAGCTGTACATTTCATTTATATAAAACTCAAAAACAGGTAGAATACATCTAAATGTTGTAGATGCTAAGATGGTATTTACTCTTGGAGGGAGGTAACAACTAGCTGGGTCAAAAAAGGAAATTCTAGGGTACTAGTTGACCAGATGTTTTCATTTGTGATGCTGGCACATTTCTGAATACATAGTTTCCTTCGATAACAAAGTATACTAAAACAAAAAGGGAAGCCTGATAGTGTCATCCCTCCCCTGATTTTAATGCCTTCATTGTTCTTTCTTTGCTTCCCTCCCAGCTGAAAAGAGCTTGTGACCTCCAAGTTCCTGTGTGATCTGGCCTCTGCCCACCTCTCTAGCATCATTTCTCACCACCTGGTACTCTAGCCACCCTCACAGTCTGTTGTTTGTGCCATGCCTCTATCCTGCCACAGGGCCCTTGCACATGCTTGTCCCTCTGGTCCATAACCCTTGTCCCAATCCATTTGGGAGGCTAAACAAAGTACCATAAAGTGGATAGCGTATAAACAACAAACACTTATTTCTCACAGTTCTCAAAATCAAGACACTGGCAAATTCAGTGTCTGGTGAGGGCCCATTTTCTGTTTCGTAGGTGGTTCCTTTTTCCTGCATGATAGAAGGAGCAAGCTAGTTCTCTGTAGTCACTTACAAGGGAATCGGTACCAATCATGAAGGTTCTACCCTCATGACTTAATTATCTCCCAAAGTTCCCATCTCCTAATACCTTGGGGTTAGGATTCCAACATAGAAACTTTGGAGGGACATACATGTTCAGACCATAGCATCCTTTCGTAGTCTGTTTACACTTTGGCTCAGAGCTCAGGTGCGGGTCACCCACCACCCCATCCAGGTCTAATTCCATTGTTATGGGCTTTCATGCAGTGTGGTTTTTTTCTTTGAGTTCTCATCTTCACTTGTCATCATAGATTCACAGGGTAATCACCTGTTCTCTTTTCTTTCCCACTGGCTCGTACGTTTCAGGTCCATGCTCTTTTCCTGCCTTGTCTCCCCAGCACTATGCCTGGCACATAGTAGGTGATAACTGTCTGTTGAATGAATAAATGAACATAGAATGACTGGACTTACAAAAGGCTTCATTCTAATTAGAGTGCACGGTAGAAAGGATGCCAAACTAAGGGATTTAGATTCTTCAAAATAGGCAACAGGGAGCCATTGAAGGTGTTTGAGAAAGGGAGATGGGTGAGCTGACCTTCGTTTTAGTCAGAGCTCTATGGAGGTGGAGGTAGAGAGGCCATAAGGAGACTGTGGCAGAACCCAGGTGAGAGATAGTGACTGACAACGGCAGTGGCCATGTGGGGAACAGTGGGGGCAAAGTCCCACCTCCACTCTGACCCCAGGGTCCAGCCGCCAGGCCTGACAGTGACCTCACAATCACTGCCCAGACCCCCGCCCTTAAGGTCAACATCCCAGTTTCTTGCCTAGCTCTGCCCTTTCTGTTCACACCTAGAGGCCACGCACTACCTGCTTAGTCACCCAGCCATCCAGTCAAGACAGAGGTATCCAGAGAGGGAGAGGGCGCCAGCAAGACCTCAAACAAGACCCTGCAATGTCAGAGCTGTCAGAGCTACCAGAGCACCTGAAGGACGTGATGCCCACGGAAAGGAAATCCATGTGGAGGACTGCCGAGGAGAGGAGAATGTCTGACCTCACCCGGGTGCTGGAGTGGCTGGAGCGGAGGCAGGGGAAGAAGAAGCAAGCTCTCACGGTGGGTACCGCCTGAGCAGTTGCTGGAAGACGATTCAGGACTGCTGCCATGGGGAGACATTGGACTCTCCTGAAACAAAAGACAGGATAGTTTTCGAGAGCTGGGGTGAGCTAGTGGAAAATGTCTGGGGAGGTGGGTTTCTAGGACTAGGCAGTCTGTGTTTGCTAACTGGCACTTATCAAAGTCAAGGTCCCACCTTCTCACAGAGACTGGGAGACTGGGACACAACCTTCCTGATCATATTTCAAAGGGATGGCTTCCAGGTCCTTGAGAAAAATATTCCTGAGCTGTAAAACTGACAAGAGTCTGAGAAAATATTTATATATCGAAAGGACAGAGAAAGCATTTGCAAGTGCAAGTTTTCTAAAGTAAATGCTCTAAGAAAAATCAGGCCAGGGGCCTACCATCAGGAAGCAACCTGTCTAAAGTTTAGTCCAGCTGGCGAGAATGTTAGTCTAGGTTAGGGTCTGAGAAGGGCCAAGGGGCTTCTGGGCGTTGGTGTTGGAAGGATAGGATCTTTCACACTGTCCCCAGCCACTTCCCTCTTGGTGACGGAGTCAGGGTCAAGGGTATTCACGCTCCACTGTCACTATCCCCACGGGGACTCCTACTAACGTACCTCCTCCTTCGCGCTCTGCTTCAGAGCTCGTTCTAACCTGCCCTTTCCTCTTTCTCCACAAACTGTAGCAATCAGGTTTGCCTCAGTTTCCCCCAGAGCTCCCCGCTGGTCAATCATCTATAAAGAACCAGACCATGTCCTTGGAAAGTAGTTTCCTCTGCAGAGGATGCTACCTGGTCTTGAATCCCCTGACCCTGGAGCAAAATGAGTGGAAAGCGGCATTCCTAGTGACAGTGCTCACCAGATTGCTAACTTCTAACCTTTCCTGTGAACCGGGACCTGTCTCAGCATCGTACATGGTTATCTCCTCACCTGCTCTCAGCCAGGCTACAATGTGGCGCCATATTATTCCCTATGGAAAAATAAGGAAGGCAAAGAGAAGTCATTCTCTTGAGGCCATGGAGTTAATAGAGGGCAGAGCCAGCACTGACCCTCACACGTGTCCAAGTCCCAGCGACTCCTGGAGTCAACTCCCACCCACTCTGCTCCCCTCAGCCAGCAGCCCCCACCTTCCAGGAGAGAGCTTTCTGTTTATGTGCTTACTCCTCACTTGCAGTCAGAAAGACCTCGAGTGCCAACTCCACCAGACATACTGGAACACATCTGATGAACGCGCTCTGCCCCAAGGTGCTGACGATTTAAGAAGAGCCCACCTCCTGCCCGATGTTGGTGGGGGGCTGACTGCTCATCCTCTCAGAACTCAATTTTATACCCATCACAGAAATTAAATTCACTTGCATGACTAATATGCTCAGGTCCATCTCCCTTCACCAGGATTATATTCCAATAATGTTTTCACAGTTTTACCTTCTATGCATCTGACTTTTATTGTAAATAATTTTGGACCCAGAGAAAGAACAAGTTTATACCAAAAATATGGTTAAGTCATTGAGCATCATTACCCTTCCCAGAGGAAACTCTCAAGAAAGAGGGTGGCCCTTCTATAACAGGTCTCAGACAGCAGCAGATGGCAGGGGACCCGCTAGTAAAGACCCCTCCCAGGACCTCTCTGTCTTCCTCTCTTCTCTCCCTGGGTCAGGCCTGGCTGTCCAGGCTTCTCCCCTTTCAGACTGCTTCATGGCGGACCCCTTGCAATCCACTTGGCATCAAAGAAGACCCTGAGGCCCAAAGACCCCTGAGACCACCGAATCCACACATGTTGTAGTTTCCTGGGTCTAAGGCATCACCACATCATTTTCAACCGGTTTCCCCAAAGGGGGGTGTGTAGGGAGCTACTCAGGTGACCCTGCCAGAGAGGTTGGGGATTGTTGGGAGATGGTGGAAGGAGGACCACCTAGAGGAACCGGCCTCATCCTCTCTTCTCTTGGCCTGAAAATGCAGCCCTGGCCCCCACTTGCACCCTCTTTCCTCACTACACCAAAGAAAATCCCAACGTTAGCCAGCAGCGCCTTCCTTAGAGAGCAGTTTGCCACAGGGAGGCTTCCACCCGCACTCACAGCCAGCACATCAAAACATCCCTTCTTCCACCCCAACAGTCTGTCCCACATAATTCATGGAGGGCTCTGCCTTAATGCAGCGATTCATGTATTTCTTGCAGTAAGCTTCTGAGGCAGGTCTTACTACTACCACCCCCATCTTTCAGGTGAGGACCCCAAGCCACAGGGAGAGCAGGGGCTCACCCAGGGTCCCTCAGCCACTCACCAATGGGCAGCGCAGGAATCCGGCCCAGGCATTCTGCAGTCTGGCCAGCCTCTCACACCCAGGAGCAGCACACTCCCAGGGGAGACCCATGGGCTTCGACTTTTCCATGATGTTCAACATCCCACCTCACCCTTACAGACTGGGTGAAATGCTTCCTGGATGGCCCACCCTGCATGTGCCTCACAGGCTCCTCCCCTGTGGGACCCGGAAGAGCTCTAATAATCCCGTGCTCCTTCCTCCACTGTGGGAGCTGGAAGGGCAGGAACACGCCCTGTGCAAGGAATTCAGTTCAGGGCAGGGTGTGCTTAGCTCCAGGAAAGGCTCCATGGAGTACCTGGGAAAGAGATTAATTGTGACCACCACTCCGGGAAGACAGGATAGGGTAGGAGTGAGGCGAGGAGGGTGGGGTCTTGGGGACTCAGAAAGAGTCTGGCTGGGAAGAGGCCTAGAAGTCTAAATCAGCAGGACCTGCCCCCAGATAAGGCAGCCTTACTGTGGTTCCAGACAGGAGGTCAGGGTGCAAAAGTCACAGCTAGAAAAGCCACTTGGGGGCTGGAAGGAAGTTCTACCGGATTGGGGCGTGGGACCCTTATGTGGAAGGCGATGAGGAGTTTGAGATGGATTCTGAGATGGAGCGGAACAAGACCAGACCTGAGGCTTTGGAGGTGGTGACATGAACGCCAGGGCGTGTATGACACGGACACCCTGGCACGGTCATAGACAGAGAAAGGAGCACTAGAGTGTGGGCTAAATTTGGGGGAGGGGTGGGGAGTCTCTTGCCCCTGCCTGGGAGGTGTCTTCTGGTGGGCCAGAGAGAAGGTGTCCCCGCAAGGGCCGCTGCAGGCTCTCTTCTCATGTTTTTTCAGAAGCAAACACTCAAGGTGGAAACAGTCCCTAAAGCAAATAAGAAGGAAGAAAAGAAAATCAAAGGCATCCTGAAAAAGCAGGGTGAGGACTACCAGGCCGTGACGTCTTCCGAGCAGGCAGCACAGCCACTGCCACTCCCACAGGCACGTACCAGAAGCTTCCTCCCACTCTCAGCTCTCCGGGTTGAGAAGGGAGTCCTCTCCTGAGTGGCATCTGGCTACTTCTTCAAGTTTAAGGCTCTGAAATCCACTCCTGCCCTACGCCAACCCCAGACAAATGCCCCACCTTCCCAACCCCAACCACCCTATCCAGTTGCCCCAACACACCTTTGCCTCCCTGAATCGAGTGTTTTCGGCAGGAGCTCCATCTTGGCCTGCCCACCTCTCTCCTCCAAAACCATTCAGGAATGCCATCTGAATGATGACAACTTCAGGGCCCCCTGAGGGCCAGGCCCCATCTAATGTCCCCAAGGGCCCCCCTGAGATATGGGGGAAGGAGAGGGAGGTGTTAGTAAACTCACCGAGCCTGTTCCTACCCCTCCCACCCCTCCCAGATCCAGGGCAGCTCCCTCCTTGTCACCTTTCAGCAAACCCTTGAAATCATTTCAGGGCAGGGAAGGCTGAGCCAGACCCTGCAACCAGGGTGAACTTCTCTCCTGCTCCCTCCAGGCCTCAGGACAAAGCTCCAAGAAGGACGAGGACACCATCATATACCAAAAACCCTACGGTGTGGAGAAGAAGGGGAAGCGCATCAGCATCGTCCCTGGCAACTACGGCAAGGAGGGCTCCAGGAAGTCTGGTAGGGAAGAGTCCATCCTGGGAGGCCGGAGTGGTCCTCCATGAACCACCACCCTTTAGAGGAGCAGGAGGCTCACATCGTTCTCAGGGCCACAGCATCCTCATCAATTCAACTACTGTGCCCAGGAGTTAGAAATTACAGGGGAGCTCTGTAGGTACCACACTGGGGGCCGCAGTTGGCCAGCTGGTGTGACCTGGGCAGGAAGCAAGTGGCTGTCCAGGCTCTGACTCCCCAGTTGTTCTTTTCCCAGGAGCCAGCATAGTGTGTCCCAAGCTCCTGGAGTCATGTGGGTGACATCAAGCTCATGAGTTCCAAATTATCAAATTGATGCAGGTACTGAGACAATGTCTGCCACAGAAGGGACCATACCTGTGGGCCTAAAACCTGCTAGATATTGCTCACACCTAGGAAGGGTTAGGCTTAGGTTGTGCCAGACCCTCAGTTCCAAAGACTGTCTGGGTGCAGATCCTAGCTCCAGCACTCCGTAAGGAACTCAGAGCTGTATAATCCTGGGCAGGTCACTCCGTCTCTGGGGTCCAGTTTTCTCATCTGTAAAGAGGGACGATAAGATTAATTGCCTCATAGTCTAAGGGTGGGGTTTAAGCAAGATGATGTAACACATGTGGCCTGGCCCTGAGGAGGTGCTGAGTAAATATTGATGGCTACTTCTAAGTTAGAATTTTGCTAAAATTTCCAACGGGCTGTATTGTGGTGTTGAAAAAACAGGCGCACACGTTGTGTCTGACCTCTTGGGACAGTGATATAAGGTAAAAGAGAAATCTGGAAAAAATTCCAAGTAGTTCAAGAGAAAAGTGGGCAGGACCCCTTGAGCAGGGGCTTTCAGTTCTCCGGTATAAAACTGCCTTCATCATGCCCCCAAATCTCTTTTCCCCTTTTCATTTACTATACTAAAACCATTGAAACCAAGCTGTAGTCACTTGCCTCTGAGATCTCAGTGCTATTACTTTAACAAAGCATAGAATTCTGGACTGAATCCTAGAATAGCACTTTCATGGAAAAACTGGTGAAAAGCAGAAAAGCTCTGTAATGTACTGATGTTTATTTCTTAGTCTTGACAAATGTACTGTGATTATACAAGGTATTAACATTCAGGGAAAGCAGGTGAAGGGTGTATGGGAATTCTCTTTATTTTCTTTGCAACTTTTCTGTAAATCTGAATTATTCCAAAGTAAAAAAGGTTTGTTTAAAAAATAAAACTAAATTGATGTGTGCCCTATGGTAAGCCTCGTATCTCTCCCAAATTTTCTGTGACTCCCAATGTCTTGTGTGGCTCCAAAGTCTTGGTCCTGCCGGGCCCAAGAGCTGCTGTATATCTTGCTTCCAGTGTCCATTCTCCTCTCCATGCCAACCCAGAAACAAAATAGCCCTATGTATGTGTACACTTTGTGTTTCCATAAAAGAATACCCAAGTCTGGGTAATCTATAAAGAAAAGAAAATTATTTTGGCTCACAGTTCTGCAGACTATACATGAAGCGTGGTGCTGGCATCTGCTTCTGGTGAGGCTTCAGGAAGCGCATAATCATGGTGGAAGGTGGAGGGAAGCAGGGGCACGTCACGTGGTGAGAGGGAAGAGGCGGTACCAGACTCCTTTAAACAACCAGGTCTTGTGTGAACTCTTAGAGCAAGAACTCACTCATTGCTGCAGGAATGGCACTGAGTCATTCAACAGGGATCTGCACCTGTGACCTAAGCTCCGCCCAACAGTGGAGACCACTTTTCAACATGAGACTTGGGGGAGGGAGAATATTCTAACTGTATTATCCTGTTTCCCTGATTTCTCATCAAACCTCTCACACGAGGCCTTGGTGTGGAAGCAGACTTTACTGCAGGTGTGGGAGCAGCAGAGGGAAAGACTTTCATCACAGAATTATACCACAAACTAATCAGCGGTTGATTTGTTCTTCAAAGTCCTTTGTCCCCTGCCACCAGATTTTCCCTGGCTTCATTTTTTTTTGCAGGAAGTAGCCTCCTGATGTTTTTCTCAACTCCAAGAGTGGGTAGGGTGAGACAAGCCAGGAGCTCGGGACACAACATTTCAGGAGGTGCTCACTGCCAAGAGCCAGTCTTGCACCTGTGTAACCCTGAGGGTGAACACCTTCTTAAATCTTGCCCCGGGCACCTGCTTGCCTCAGTGAGAGCCCTGGCCCTGCTCAACTCTCCTTTCTCTCTCTTTCCTCTTCTCTCTCGTCCTCTTATGCCTTCCCTACCCCCAAACATTCCCATTGGCTATTTACTTGTTTCATTTGTCTTGTTCCACACTCAAAGTAGTCTACCAGGAGATTTTCCTAAAGAAAATTAGTTCCTTCCCTAAAAGAAACCCATGCCAGTTGATTAAATGATTATTTTCATCTCATTGCACGAAGTTGCCAGTAGAACAGGATGACTTGCCAGTCATTTGGTCCTCTGCAGTTTCCTTTTTCTCCCTTCCACCATCCAAGACACATCCACCCTGTCAGAGAATGGAGAAGCCTTGTCTCTCCTGATGTAATATAACCAATGGCCACTTGGTGGCAGCAAATGGGCCAGCCAGAGTGCAATAGGTGCTCAGAGGCACCTAGGCATCCAGTTGAAGTACCCAGAACCTAGGCAGAGGTGAGCCTGGAAACCGTCAGGAAAGCCTTCTGTACAGACTGGCAAGAGGCCTAAACTGAGCAGGCCTGATCTGAATTGAGAAACAAGTTCAAGACAAAACAACCCATAGAAAAAGCACAGAGCTAGTCACATACATCCTGCCAGTGTTGGCTTGAGCTGCCACAGACAATGCAAATTCTGCGTGCCTCCTGTTTTATGCACCACCTCAGAGAATGATACTGGTACCCTCTTAATGTGGTGGCCCAAGTTGGAAGCCAGAGACTATCTTATTACTTCTCCTTCTCCTATCCTTCATGACCAGTTACAAGATCCTCTAGCTTCTGTTTTAATATATTTACTCTCTTTCTCTTCCTCTCCATTTCCACAGCCATTATCTTAGCTTATCTCCCTGATCCTTTTCCACTATAAGAATGTCTGAAGCCGGACTCAGTGGCTCAGCCTGCAATCCCGTGCCTTTGGGAGGCTGAGGTGAGTGGAATGCCTGAGCCCGCGGGTTCGAGACCCGCCTGGGCAACTTGGCGAGACCTCATCTCTACAATAAATCAAAAAATCAGCTGGGCATGGTAGCACC
>NW_007252049.1:226069-276785 GCF_000164805.1 Carlito syrichta
AAAAAAAAAAAAAAAAAGAATGTCTGATTGCTTTCAGCCTTCATGGCTGCCACATTGGCCTTTCTAACTTATTTGCATCTTTATATAAAGTGAATTTCTTCATGACATCACCAAAGAAAATTAACAAAGTTCCAATAACTGACCCTAAAGCAATGCAGATCTACACAGTGACTGAAAAATAATTCAGAATAATCCTTTCAAAGAAATTCAGTGAACTATGAGAAAACACATAAACAACTAAATGAAACAGGAAAGCAATATCTGAACAAGGAGAGTTCAAAAAATAAATAACCATTAAAAAATACAAATTCTAGAACTGAAAAATACAATGTCTGAATTAAAAAATTTAATAAAGCACTTCAACAGCAGAAGAGTCAAGCAGAAGAATCAATGAACTCAAAGACATGTATTTTGAAATTTTCTAGTCAGAGGAGTGTTTGAAAGAATAAAGAAAGTCCATAACACTTATGGAACTCCACTAAGTGAAACAACATGCATTACAGAAGTACAAGAAGTAGGAGAGAGAGAGAAAGGGATAGAAAGTCTATCAAAAGAAATAATGGGGAGAGATATGGACATTCAGATTCATGATGCCCAAATATTCCCAAGTAGATTGAACACAAAAAGGTCAACACAAAAATGCATTGTAACTAAATTGTCAAAAGACAGACTTTTTAAAGTAACAGAAGAAAAGCAGTTTGTCACATACAAGGGAGTCTTCATAAGATTATTCGAATTTTTCTTAGCAGAATCCTTGCAGGTCTGGAGAAAGTGGAATGATAAATTCAAAATACTGAAAGAAAAAAAAACTGCCGACCAAGAATACTATACCCAATCAAGATTTTGGAAATGAAAGAGTAATAAAGATTTTGTCAAACAAATGAAAAATGAGGGGCTTCATCACCACTGGATCTGTCTTACAAGAAATACTAAAGGGAGTGCCTCAAGCAAAAATAAAAGAATACTAATTTTACAATATAAAACATAAAAATGTATAAAAGTAACTGGCAAAGGAAATATATAATCAAATTGAGAATTCTTTAATATTGTGATGGTGATGTATAAATCACTTTTAATTTTTCTATAAAAGTTAAAAATCAAATGTACTAAAATAATTGTAATTATACTAATCTATTAATAGTTACACAGTATAAAAATGTAAATTGTAATAGCAATAACCTCAAAGGAGGGGCAAAAGAATAATTTTTGAATGTATTCAAATTTAAGTTGCTACCGGTTTAAAATAGGATGCTGAAACTATAACATGTTTTATGTAAGTCTTATGGTAAACACAAAGAAAAAAACTGTAGTAAATACACAAAAGATTAAGAGGAAGAAATGAAAGCATACCACCACAAAAAAGTCATTAAATCACGAAAGATGACAGCAAGAGAGAAATAAACAAAGGAACTACAAAGCAGTCAAAAAACAATGAACAAAATGACAATACTTGCATACCTATCAATAATAACTTTAAATATAAATGGATTAAATGCTTCAATTTAAAGTAATCAAGTGACTGAATGGACAAAGAAACACACAAAACTAACCCAATTCACGCTGCCCATGAGAGTCTCACTTTAGCTTTAAAGACAAACACAGGCCAAAAGTGAAAGAAAGGGCAAAAATATTTTATGTAAATGGTAACCAAAAGAGAGCAGCACTGGTTATACTTATATTCAACAAAATAGACTTTAAGTCAGAAACTGTCACAAGAGAAAAAAAAAAGTTTATAATAATAAGCTGTCAGTTCACTAAGAAGACATAGCAATTGGCATATTTATGCACTCAACATCAGAGCATCCAAATGTGCAAAGCAAATATTACTAGAACTGAAAGGGGAAATCAACAGCAAAATAATAATAGCGGGGAACTTTACTACTGCACTCTTAAAGATGGCCAGGTCATCCAGATAGAAAATTCATAAAGAAACAGTGGATTTGAACAGCGCTATAGACCAAATGGGCCTAACAGATATATACACATTCTATCAGAATACACATTTTTCTCAAATGTACATGGAATATTCTCCAGGACAGATTATATATTGGGCTACAAAGCAAGTCTTAATAACTTCTGGAAGATTTAAATTAGATCAAGTATCTTTTCTGTCCACCATGATACAAAAGTAAAAATAACAAAAGAAAAATTAGAAAATTCAAAAATATGTGGAAATGAAACAGCACACTTCTGAAAATACAATAGTTTGAAGAAAATAGCAAAAAGAAAAATCTTTTTAAATCTCAAGATAAAAAGGGAAACACAACATGCTAAAACTCCTGAGATGCAGCAAAAGTAGCTCTAAGAGGCAAATGTGTATGTATAAATGCCTACATTAATAAAAATTAAAAATTTTACATAAACAGCGTAAGTTTGCACCTCAAAGTACTAGAAAAAGAATAAAGAATAGCTTATTTCTAAACAATTATTTAGAAATAAAATAAAGAAAAAATAGCTCAAAAGTAGCAAAAGGAAGGAAATAATAAAGGTTAGAGCAGAAATAAATGAAATAGAACTAGAAAAACAATAGAAAAGATCAATGAAGCTGATAGTTGGACTTTCTTGAAGAGAGAAACAAAATGAACAAACCTTTATTAACCTAACCAAAAAAGGGAAAAAACATAAATGAAAGGAGGGCTATTATCACTGATGCCACAGAGGTACAGAAGGTCATTAAGAGACTACTGTGAAGAATTATGCACCAAAATAATGAATAACCTGGGAGACAGAGATAAATTCCTTAACAAAATACAACTTACCAAGACTGAGTCATTAAGAAATAGAAAATCTGAGCACACCAGTAACAAGTTAGAAGTTTGGATCAGTAATAACAATAATAATTTTTTTTACAAAACTTCTCAACAAAGAAAAGTCCAGGACCTGAAGGCTTTACTGGTAAATTCTTCAAAACATTTAAAGAAGAATTAATTCCAGTCTTTCTCAAACTCTTCCAAAAAAAATTGAGAGAAGGGAATGCTTCCAAACCTCTTACAAGGCTAACATTATACATCATACTGATACCAAAGCCAGATAAAGGTACTACAAAAAATAAAAGAAAATTACAGGCCAAGATCTCTGATGAACTTAGATGAAAAAATTCTCCAAAAAAACCCCAGAAAACTGAATATGATACCACATTAAAAGTATCATATACCATAATAAAGTGGGACTTACCCCTGATATGCAAGAATGGTTCAGTACGTACAAATCAGTGTATAAATATATGTTCATATACCTCACCTTAACAGAACGAAGGATAAAAATCATACAATCATCAAATCAGTGCAGAAAAAGCATTAGACAGAACTCAACATCCTTTCCTGAAAAACACTCTGAACCAACTGGGTATAGAAGGAATGATCCAGCCCATATATAACAAGCCCACAGTTAACATCCTGTTCACTGGCGAGTTGTTGATGGGTAAATAAGACAAGGGAGCCCACTCTAACCACTTCTATTCAACCTAGTATTGGAAGTCCTAGCCAGAGCAATTAGGCAAGAGAAGGAAATAAAAGGCATTCACACTGGAAAATAAAAAGCAAAGCTGTCTTATCTTATTCTTATATACAGACTGCCCTGAAGATACCACTAAAAATCTGTTGGAACTAATAAGCAAATTCAGTAAAGTTGTATAATACAAAATCAATATTAAAGCATCAGTTCTGTTTCTTTGCACTAACAATCAGCTATATGAAAAGGAAATGAAGAAAGCATCGAAACAAGCATACCTTGGAATAAACTCAACCAAGGAAGCGAAAGATCTGTACACTGAAAATGATAAGCCACTGATGAAAGAAATTGAAGAAGACACAAATAAATAGATATCTCATGTTGACGCACTGGAATAATTAATATTGCAAATATCATTCTTCCCAAATCAATGCAATGTCTATCAGCATTCCAGTGGCATTTTTCACAATACTAGAAAAAACATTTATAAACTTTGTGTGAAAGCACAAAAGACTCTAAATAGCAAAAGCCATTTTAAGAAGAATAAAACTAGAGGTATAACATTGCTTAATTTCAAACCACAGTACAAAGATATAGTAGTCAAAATAGTTTGGTATTAGAATAAAAAACATATTTACCAATGAAACAGAATAGAGAACCCAGAAATAAATCCATGTGCCAAGAAGACATGATGAGGAAAGGATAGTATCTTCAATAAATGGAGTTTGGAAAACCCGACATGTACATGCAAAAGAGTGGAAGTGGATCCCCGACTTTACACCTCTTACAGAAACTGAATCTAAGTAGATTAAAGATTTTCATGAAAGACCTGAAACCTTAAAACTTCTCGAAGAAAACATGGGAAAAACTCTTTGACCCCAATCTTGGCAGTGAAAGTTGTATAATGCAAAATCAATATTAAAGAATCAATTCTGTTTCTTTACACTAACGATAAACACAGCCTACTGGAAATATAACCTACCTTTCAGCCACAAACCCAGGAATGTGGGGCACTTTTGTCCAAGAAGGTAGCCAGGACAGACTTCTAGAAAAAGACGCTGATGACCTAAATTCTTGATCTGGGTTCTCCGCTAATTAGCTATGGCATCTTGAGCATATGCCCTGATCTCCCTGATCCTCAGCATTCTCATTTGTTAAATGGATATGACATGGTTGTGAGTCTATAGTGCGTCCCCACCCCCCGGAAAGCCCTTGAATTTCTCCTGGAGCTTGTCACCCAACAAATGTTAGTTAATCTGTATAATTGTCATAACATTTTATATGGCTGCTATTCTTTCCTCCATGAGACCCACCTTGACACAGGAGAGGATCAGATGTTTCAGGAGAGACTATGGTCTTTTCTCTGAGGGATTCCCCATTTGTGTCAAAGAGGATGTGCAGCTCATGATCAAACACCAGCTATCACCATACACAAACAGGGACTGCTGTTGCTAAGGCTGCCTGACCCTCTCTCCTGTGGGGCCAACTCCATGCCAGGGCACAATGCGAGGCATAAAGAGTCCTAATTCAACAACTGACTCATTTTGAGACCTCGGGCAGGTCATGCTCTCTCTTTACACCACTGTCCTTGCATTTATATAATTGTAGGTATAGACTCATTCCCCTAGGCAAATCCTGGTAAAACTCCTAAGGTGTCAATGAAAGCTTGCAAGCTCACAGACACAAAGGAAAAATAACCAGATTGGCATCACCCTGAAAGTGGAATGGCTCATACAAGCTAGAGACTGAAGACCTGCCACCTCGAGATCTATATACAAAGCACTGTCAGACTGAGTGATATTTGCAGACCTAAAAATATTCAGGAATTTATTAGCCATGTATCCCTCCATCTGCAGGGATGGATTAGAGAGAGCAAAGGCACCAAATTGGAAAATAATTGATTCAAAAATCGAAATCTAGATACACACTTAAAATCAAAGATAGAGAAAGGTTGAAAAAAAAACAGGCACAGAAACAACAAGGAAATGCCAGCAGATGAGATGGAATTAAGGCTAAAAGAAACACGTAGGGTAAAGAAGGATGTTTTTTAAATATTAAAGAGAATGGGTAATAACCACAAATGTACATGCACCCAAAAATACACTAGCTAAATAGATAAAATAAGGACATTTAGAAATGCAAGGAAACCTGTTAAAAATACAATTATAGTGGGAAATTTTAATGTGCTTCTTTTTGAACCAAATAGATAGATGATAAAGACAATAGCAAGAAGTGCATAAAAGAATGAAACAATGCAATTAACAAACCATAACTTTACATCTGAATATAAAAACACACATTTTCTTTGGTCAAAGAATATTTACAAAAAATCTCCTGAATACTTCACCACAAAGAAAATATTAAATTCAAAAAAATACGACAGTGGGTTTCTGTAGTGTAGTGGTTAGCATGTTCCCTCACAAAAAAATGAAGATTTGGGAGCTACTTACATTATCCTAAGCCAATAATTAAAAATAAAATTAAAAGATACGTTTCAACTTAAAAACTGGAAATTAAGAAGCAAACACCTAAATTACTCTGTAACAAAGAAAATAACTAATGAAAATACACCTCTTTTATGCTAAAACCTATAGGATAGTGGCAAAATATATACTCAAAGAAAAATTTACAGTGAAAACTAAAAGCAAAAGTGATGGTTCTTATCTTTCTAAAACAAAATTTTTTTTAAAAACTAACACTTTTATTAATTTAATAAGTAGAAAAAAGAATTACTATGAAAAAGAATTAATTTGTTAAATATTGGCTTAGAATAATGAAATCAAGACAAAAGTAGTTAAAAGAATAAATCTAAAGATAGCATTTTTAAAAGCGAGTAATAAATAATATGAAGTTATCACAAGCCTTGTTTAAAAGACAAGTAAAATATGCAGGATGTTATATGAGAAAAGGATACATAAGCAAAGATAAGAAATTAAAGTATTGTAATAGAATACTCTGTCTCTAAACAGCATATTTGAAATAATTTCCTATCATATTATAGATTATTAGAAATGATACAATAAAGAGCAGAAAAGTTGAATAGAGCAATTTCTAGAGTGAAGTGTGAAAAACAATTAACATTTTTCCACTAAAAAAAGGCACTAGGACAAAAGGTTTCATACAAGATTCTAATTTTTTTTTTAGTCTAGGTATCACTGTCGTCCAGTTTAGAATATAATGATGGGATCACTGCTTACTGCAACCTCAACCTCCTGAGCTCAGGCAATCCTTCCAAGTAGCTGGATTCACCAGCACACACCACCACACCGTCTTTTTTTTTTTTAATTTTATAGAGACAAGTCTTGCTATGTTGCCTAGGCAGGTCTCAAACTCCTGCGCTCAAGTGATTCTCCTGCCTCAGCCTCCCAAAGTACTGGGATTATTGGTATGACCCACCATGCCCAGCTCATAATAGTAATATTATAATATTAAATATTATATCAAAAATTAAGCCAGTTTCACAATAATATAGATGGGAAAATCTTTTTAAAATTTAGTAAATACATTCAATGTATGAAAATATATCAAATATATGTCTGAAATTAACAAATGAGATTTATTGCAGCAAGTGAGAAGTGGTTCAATATCAGGACATCTAACAACAGAATTTATTACATTAACAAATTAAAGGAAAAGCCTTGTGATTATCTCAGTAGATGACAAAAAAAGCAACAAATAAAATCAAGCAGTTATCACCAATAAAATTCTATGTATACTGGGAATAAAACTGCTAAAATATTCTAAAACACATACCAAAAACAGTAGCAAATATTATTCTAAATGATGCAATACCAAAATCATTTTGATTAAAATCAGGAACACAATGGGCATAACCACTATCTTCATTACTGCATTATTTTAGAGGGTCTATCAAATGCAATATGTCAAGAAGAATATCTAATTTTGATGTATATTGGAAGGAAGATACTTTCATCTTCCCTTATATGATTGCATTTCTGCAAAATTCACAAAATTCTAAAGAGGAGTAAAATTTGCTATGGTTATTGGTATACTAGATAAATGTGGTTTTAAAAAAATAATAGACCTGTCTATATATTAGTCATACCAGTTAGATATGGAAATGAGAAGAGAATATTCTATTCCCCTAAATAAAAATGTGTAAAATACCTAGAAGGAAATTGAGCAAGAACAAAAAATTAAGGTCCCCAAGCTCTAGTCCAACAATACTTTATTCAGTACAAGTCCCATATTTGGGTCACATTAGTCACTCACCATTTCATGTCTTGTATTCATGCCTTTGCACATTCTGTTCCTCTGCCTACAATCTTTTCCTTCCTTTTCTAACTGGTGAAGCATTTGTCCTTTAAAACCCAGCTCAGAGCTTTCCTCCTCCAATGCCTTCCTGGCCTCATTTATTTTAGGATAACTCATTTACATTAGGAGAACTCCCTCTGGGGAGGAAAGAAAGAGTGAAAGAAGCAGAAGAGGGGAGGAGAAAAGGGGAGGGGGTTGGGAGGCCAGGAAGAAAGAAGGACAAATCAGAACTAAGCCAATGCTGAGAAGGAGAATCCTGCAGAAGCCTTGGAAAAGCCTCTTGGCTCCTAACAGGTGTATCTGAAGCCGGTGCACTCCTGCGGCCCTCATTCCCTTCCTGTCCACCCTGTCCCCCATCTCTCTCAAACTCTAACACCTTGATAACATCTGTCCAATTTCAGACTTAGATATCAAGGATGTCATCGCCCTGGAGTCCACTCTGCGGCCCAACCCATACCGTCGACAAAGCACTGTCTTAGATCCCAACCAGCAGGAGAATGTCTTTAACAAGAGGACGGCCCTCTTAAGGGACTGGTCCGGTAAGACAGCTGACACCGCTTATGAACGCAAGCTAAAGAGCCTCATGGAGAAAACCCCCGAGTCCAAGACTGAAACCATGAAAATGCTGAGGCCAGAGGAGGTGCTAAGCTGCCGGTGAGCAGCCCCAGGGGTGTAAGGAGTATTGGCAGGGATGGGGGTTGTCCTGGAGAAAAGGCCTGGAACACTGCATCTTGGGCTGGGAGGTAGGCTAAGTCTAAGATCAGGAGCAGGCTCAGTGTGGCTGAGCTCTGTTCTTTAGTCTCAAGGGACTGCTCTGGGGCCGAAGTCATTGGGTTTCCAGCAGCCCACCCACCAGAGGACCATCCCCTGTATGGCATGTCATTTTGGTCCTGCCATTTTGACATGACACCTTTGGACTATCCTTCCAATATTTCCATTTTCTTCACAATGGAAACCACATGTATTATTCAAAACTGAAAGAATGAGTTGTCTGTGGCCTTTTTTAAAAAGGAAATTCCCCTAAAATCCCTTGCATAATGGTAGTAAGTTGCTGGGGACGGTGGCCATCATCCTCAGTGGCTGCCTTCTGTGTGTTTGGAGTTTCAGACCTCAAAAAGATCTAAACACAGAGTGATATTGATATTTAATATCTACTGCTTTTACCAACGCATCACCCTTCTTACCCACTCTCTACTATTTATGAGGACCTGCTGGTTTTCTGCAACACCAAACAGCCTGGTTCCCCCCCACGCCCCCACAAAATCCAAGTATCCCCCTTCCTAGTCCAGTGTTATCCTTTACTGGAGAGATGTAACTAACAAAGTTCAGAAACTTCAGCAGAGAAATAGAAAAAACAGAATAATGTAGCCATGGTCATCCTTGTAAATCTGATAGCAGTAAACTCATCTATAGGTTTAAAAGGCCTCAAATGCCTGGCAAGCCAATGGCCCCTTGCAAAGTCTTGCTCTGCTCATCGATTGGCTGAGGGATGGAGGGTAGAATGGTTAACTGGCTTAAAACAAACAGGCGGAGACCCTGACTAACAGCACTGACTGGCTCGTTCAGTGACTGGATGACTTTGTCTATGGCTTTCAGATTGGCAGGGTAGTCTGGCCAACAGACAGCCTACCTGGGCTCCACAGGGGTGGGGGGGGATTTGGACTGGAAGGGGAAATCATATATGGAAAAATGGCATATGAAGCCACTTGAAACACATCCAAGAACAGGATGAAACTGTTCAGGATGGGATCATGATGAGTGCCCAGGGGACATATCCTCGGAGGCTGGGCTGGTTTTCAGGGAGGAAGGCATGAACTGCAGCTGGAGTCATCAGAGGAAAGGTAGTCTAGGTGTGAGAAGTGGTGATGGGGTCTGAGTTGGCCATAAGAGCAGGTAGGCTCTGGGAAGATCCAGAAGGAGAAGGGTGGCCGTTCCAACAGGCAGAAAACCAGGCAACATCAATACGCATCTCCTCGCCCATCATCCATAGCAAAGTAGCCAGCCGCTGGTGACCTGAGTAGGGGCCACTCCCTGTATTAAAGCTAGGGCCTGGGTCTGGGTTCATGGTGGAATAGGAGCTCTCTGGACAGAATGGCAGAGGTACTCCGGACCACACAATACAAATGGGATCAGTCCCATTCTTCAGTATCCATCAAAATGATGAGGTTAATATTTTAAATCAATGGCCTGATTTTGTGATTGTTTGGATATTATGATTAAAAGAAAATACTCACCTCCATTCCTACAACTTTGCTTAGCTGTTATTTCCACTGTCCTGTATTTTCCCAGCTGTTGGCACCTCTCAGAGTGTGCTCATGTGACAGTGATGAGACACATGACAATTCACATTCTGTTTTTCTGCCCCACGTGGCATATTGTCACAGCCATGGTGCACCTTCTTCCTCCTAATGCCATGTAATTATGGCATTTTAGTTAAGAGTCTTTGAAATGGGATTTTTCCATTCTCTGCCTAACCATTCCTCTGTGAATGAAATTACTCATTTGTTGTTGATGACCCCAAATCGGATATCTTTTATCCATGTAGCTTTTCTTTCCACTGACTTCTCTTCTTGAGATAAGTTGAGAACCTAAGTGGAGTCACTAAACCCATATAATGAATGTTTTTTCCTTTGGAGAGAACTGATTTCCAGAGTGCCAGAGGAGTTGTACCAGTATAAACTCCCACCACCACTGTCTTATAAGGTCTCTGTCAGCCAGTCCCTTGCAGAGAACCCACACTTAATGCTGTTCAAATCTAAACTCTCTTCAGTAAAGTCAGAAGCTATCGTGGCTCCGCCTCCGGCTGACCTTGGCCTTCTCTCACGCAGATACCTGAGGCTGTCCAAGAACAATATTCGGACCTTGCTCAAGCTATGCAAGGACGCAGGACTGACCGTGGACATCCACCCCCACATGGTCGAAGGGGATATCGATGCAAAGAAGGTGTTCGCCCAGATCTCCAATGTGGTTCCTCTGATGTCATCCCGGGGGTCACCCTCTAATGCACCACAAGTGGCCCTTCAGACTTAGTGCATCCCCTTCAGACAGGAACAATCAGAAAACAAGCCTAGACTGCATGCATCCCTGAGTCGATGTAAGCTTTGTGCTTGATGTCCACATCAGAGCTGACTTAGGAGAAATTTTCTCCCCACCAAAAGAAGACTTTAAGGGGCTTCTTAGAGAGGAAGTCTCAGAAGGCATGAGAAAAGGGGGCCCAGAGTCCCCAGATGGACTTCAGGTTGAGAGGCTGGCTGAGGACATATACCCTCCCCAACCCCCGAGCAGGCCCAGGCTCTGTTGGGGAGCTGGCCCCTTCTGTGGAGAGCGGGGAGCTGATCAAGCAATGAGGGGGGAGGACCATCAGCACACAGAAGCAAGGAGGGGAACCCTTGGGCGCTTGCAACCATAGGCTCCCTAGGGGGGCAGGAACACTTTCAGAGCTTGCAGATGCCTCAATAGCAATAAGTCCAGGACCTCATTATCACTTGAATAAGGGAAGTCATAAAGGGCAAGACACTTGCTCAGAGTCACACAGGTAAGAATGGCAGAACTAGGATGGAAACAGTGACCGCCCTGAGTCCCCTGCTCTGCCTTCTTTGATGGCTGTGGCGAATACCATGGGACTGTTCAGAGACAGGACCTACCCACCCTGGCATGTGTTCCATCAGAAGTACAAACCCATGCCTGTCTATCGCCAGTAGGTTAGATGCCCAGCTGTCCCACTTACTAGTGTGTGACTTTAGGCAAGTTACTCTACCTTGCTGTGCCTCTGATTCCTTGCCTGTCAAATGGGACTAACGATAGTATGTGCCGCTCAGGGATGCTGTGAAGAGTGAGTGAGAGCTTGCCTGTGAAGCGTGAAGTGCAGTCGCTGGTGCCTAAGAACCCCCAAAAATGTGAGCTGCTCTCACAGTCCCCAGGGTAGATGAGCAACTCACTTCCCAGCCCCTGCTGTTACAAAAGGCATCCTCAAAACTGGGCACTCAAGCCCTGCTGAAAAGCTGCTGATACCAGATTCATGTCACCTCATGGTAAGCCCAACATCTAATGGTCCCTGAGCCCTAAGAGCTAGTGCATATCCCAGCAGGCAGGACACTATGAAGATCACAGTCGTGCAGCCACTGCTCTGGCCAGGCCCAGGGAGCAGGTATCACTCTTGACTCCATGTGCTAAAACATCAGGATACTCCCTCATGTGCTTTTTACCTGTCCCCACTCACCCTGAGGTTTAAGGTGATTCCATCGGAGGTGAGTGGCTCTCTCCACCTGGAATCGCGGCCTTTGGGGCTCAGAGAGGAGTGCTGGAGGCTGCCAGGCCCATGCCAGCCCCCTTCAGGGGTACATGACCAGTAAGGAACAGGTGCCCCACAGAGGAGCCAGTGAGTGGAGGAGGTAGCTAGAGCACAGCCAGGCCCCAACCTGGTCCCCAGCAACTGGCCGCTTGTGTCTGAGTGACACTCTCCGTCTCTAGTAAATGCCTGTCTCGTTGGGAGAAATCGCTCTTCAGAAGGGGGAAGGGAGCATATTTTTTGAGCATCACCAAGGGTCAGGCACTTTGCCAATGTTACCTCAGTCAACGAACACCCACAGTCATCCTCAGAGGCGGGCACTTCGGCATGATAGATCCAGCAGTCGGGGTGGCCCAGCCAGTCGTGGACCTGCCCTGATATCCTCGCCTCTAGGAAGTCCTCTTCCATCAAATATGCCCCTCTCTTGGGGCAGTGTGAACCTGTTTCCTTTCTTTCAAGTCACTGGGAAAGGAGAAAAAAAGTCAGCCTTCATCGTCTAGTAAATATTCACATTCAGGGAGAACGAGTGATGAGGAACAAATTGAACAACAGATAAAATGGGCCTGGGAAGTTAAATGTCAGGCATATAAACCGTAGCAATGTAATGTGATGATGACCACTTAACCCTTTCATCTTCAGACTTGTATTTTTTTTCAGTTTTGTCATATTATTTAGTTTGAGTATCTCTCCTCTATCTTGACCACTTCCCTCTTTAAAATGCAATAACAAAAAATGGACCCAGAATAAGGCATGTGGCTGAATTTCTTTCTCATTGCCTGTAATAAGGACTGACTTCAAGGTGACATATAGATCTTATTTATTCATTTACTTTCTTTCCCTCCATCAATTGTATTATGTGACTGCTTGCTGTGGTCCACTAAGACCCCTGGATCCTTTCCTGCAGAGCTAGAGTCATACATACATCAGTTCCATTCTTCCACGGCTCACCAGAACCCCCAGGGAGGTGTTCAGGGAGAGGGAAGGCTAGCCCTTTTAATGACACAAAGAAGCCAGGGGAGGTGCCAACATCCCAGTCCTAATCGGAGCCCTCCTCCCTCGGAGGAGGAGTGTTCGGGATGATGGGCAGTAACATTTGAAATCCCAGCACTCCACTGTCTCCATGACATCCGCCCTCAGCGTCTCCAACCCAGCCCACATCCACTTTTCCCTTTCACAGGTTTAGATGCATGAGAGTCGGAGAGAGCAGATCTGGAGACCACCTAAGCCATTGGCTTCTGGTCCTCTACAACCCACCCTGATGCTCATCCACTACAGAGCTGCTGAGTGCCCACCAGGCCCTACGGGCGTACCAGGGATGCAGTTGTTAGGAAGACTTTGTCCTGGCCATGTGGGGCTTACGGTCCTGAAGACGGGGAGTAACCAGTGAATCGAAGCACAGTGAAGAAGTACAGTGAAGGGATTCCAAATTCATGAGAGGACCGGGGAGGAAGACCCACACCACGGGCTGGGAACAGGGAGGATAGAAAGTTTCTTGAAATAAGAGACTTCTACTGCAAAACTTTTAAGGATGCATAGGGATTGCCAGGATCTTTGTGCAGGAGGAAGGCAGGCAGAGAAATAGGCAGGGACAGCATGGCATGTGGGAGAACCAGCAGGCAGCTTGGTCTGGACTAGCGGGACAGTTAACAGGGTGCACAGTGGCAAGAGATACCAAGCGCAAAGCATTTGTAAGCTGCTTTGCGCAGGTGTTTCCTCTTTGGGGCTGTCATTCATTCACAGAGCAAATATTTATCAAGCAACTACTATGTGCCAGAAACTGTTATAACGACCAGGGATGCAGCGATGGACAAAAACACACATTCTTGTCCTTCATGGAGTTTACATTCCAAGTTGGAGAGACAAATGGCATGCATGTCAGCAAAAGATGATTTGCAAGTAATGAGAAGATTTAAACAGGGTGGAATGGAAGAAGACACCTGGGCAAAGGGTAGGCAAGGATGGCATTAGCGTGGTGAGGGCAGGCCTCTTGGGGAATGTCAGAGTTGATACTTGAGGGAGGCAGCCATGTGCAGATCCAAGAGGGATTGTTCCAGTGGAGGGGACAGCAAAAGGACAGGCGTGTTCATGGGACTTGAAGGAAGGTCCATGTAGCTGCAGCAGAGTCAGGAAAGGGGAAGGTTGGGGAAACTGGTCAAGCCAGGCCTTGGAAGCCATGGCCCAGAGTTTGGGGCTCAGTCTAGTTGCAACAGGAAACCAAAATGGAAGGTGATAATAGAGGAGAGAGCCCTCCAGTTTCTGAGAGGAGAAAATATTCTGAGAAGGGAAGGAAAGCCTAGAGATGCATTAAAGAGGTCTATCAGTTAGCTGTGGCTGTGTAACAAATTATCCCCAAAATATAGTTTGTTTGTGTATTTATTTATTTATTTATTTATTTATTTATTTATTTATTTTGAGTTGGAGTCACCCAGACTGGAGTGCAGTGGCCTCGACCTGCTGGACTCTGGCGATCCTTCCGCCCCAGCCTTCCGAGTAGTCGGCATTACAGGCGCGCTACCACGCCCAGCTGATTTTTTGATTTATTGTAGAGATGAGGTCTCGCTGCCCAGGCGGGTCTCGAACCCGCGGGCTCAGGCAATCCACTCACCTCAGCCTCCCAAAGTGTTTTTATTTTAAAGATGTGGGGTACAATTCAGAGTTAGATACATAAGTGGTCATCATACAAGTGAAGTTTTGGCCTCCCCTTGGTCCCTACTTTGCCTGGTTTGAGATTGAGTACTCTTACTGTACTCCCCACCCCTCCAGGCAGTGTCCCACTACTGCCATTCCCTTTCTTATAGTATCCATTGAAAGTGAACTGGGTAAAGAAAATGTGGTACATATACACGATGAAATATCACGCAGTCATAAAGAAAAACAAAATTATGGACTTCGCAGCAACTTGGATGGATTTAAGTCTATAAAACTCAGTGATCTGCCACAGAAACAAAGATCTGAGTACTACATGTCCTCACTCATAAGCGGACCCTGAACATTTATCATAATATAGTTTAAAACAACACAACTTCTCATGAGTCCACAGTCAGTTGAGCAGCTCTGCTGATCTTGGACAGGCTCCGCTGACCTCAGCTGGGCTCATGTGTCAGTAGTGAGGTAGTGGGTTAGCTGGGGACTGGCTGGTTTCTGCTCCATGCAGGTCATCCTCCAACAACAGGCTAAGTCGGGCTGGATCTCATGGTGAACGCAGCGTACCAGGACATGCAAAGATCTCTCGAGGCCTGGGCTCAGAACTGGCACATGGCCCCTCTCACCTTGCTCTAGTCCACAGCGGCCCACGCAAGTCCCAAAATCAGCTTAGATTACAGAGAGAAGGAGAGACAGAATCCCTTGCAAAGCTCTGGGCCGCAGGGAAGAGTGAAGGACAGCAGCCGTTTCTGCGATTGGCCCACCGCACGAGGCTACGGTGTAGCACACGCAAGAGAAGCTGGAGGCTGAGCATAGGGTGATCGTGGTAGAAGCCAAGAACTGAAAACACACTTTGAAGGTAGAGCTGAAGGAATCTGTCACTGGGTGGTTCAGGCCATGAGGGAGAAGGCTGGGAAGGGTCCTGGAGTCATTAATCAGCCTGAGTGACAGTCTGATGTGCCAGGAAAGGAGGCGGGAAGAGCAGAGAGCAAGGCAGGACCGAGAGTTCTGCCGGGTCTGGCCGGCTGGGAGGTGCCGTCCGCGCCATCAGCATCCGCCGTAGCCCAGGGCTCCGCGGAACACAGAGACAGGTATGCAGCAGGAGAGTGACATAGGGCTGGCAGGTTGTTGGAGGAGCAAACCCACAGACAGGGTGTGTTTGTCCCAGAGCGGCCGTGACAAAGTACAACTGGTGGTCAAACACAGCAGATTGATTTTCTCACAGTTCTGGAGACTAGAAGTTCAAAATCACGGAGCTGGCAGGCTTGCTCCCTCCCAGACCTCACGAGGAGAATCTTTCCTCATCTCCTCCAGCGTCTGGTGGCCCCAGGTGTTCCTCGGCTTGTGACAACACAACTCCGGTCTCTGACTCATCTTCGCATAACTGTCTTCTTCGTGTGTCTCTGGCTCTTCCTCGTATAAGGACACCAGTCATATTAAATTAGGGCCCACCCTAATGACCTTAATCTGATTATGCCTGCAAAGACCCTCTTCTGGATAAGGTCGCATTCCCAGGCACCAGGGTTTAGAACTTCAACATAGCCTTTGGGGGGACATAGTTCAAACCATAACAGAGAGACCAAAGGAACTGGGGACCCAGAGAGGAACAGCGTGCTCCCCAAGATCCCCCTGAGTTCGTGGCAGAGTTGCCACTGAAACCCACACGCCTGGTACCAAACTGCCCTGCTCCTCTCTGCCCAGGAAAGTGCCAGAAGCCCTGGAGGCAGACCCATCCCACTGCCCCTCCACTGGTGCATTTCACCCAGGCCTAGGAGAGATTCTCCCCAGCGCCTCTAGGTCCTGTTCCTAGACTTGCTCAGCAACAAGAAAACCCTTTTCACAAGATCATTTTAGCAGGAAGCCTGACGTCAGCCCCTGCTGAGCAGAGTGTCACGCCCTCCAGGAGCCTGGGGTGGGGGCAAGAACCTGCTGTGGAAGCCCACCTCTCAGACCCCAGATGCACCTGCAGGCTCCCTGGGGCTCAGCGTGAACTGGAAAGGAGAAGGGGATGCATGCGGAAATCTTGCCCTCTCAAAACTGACGGGGCTATGTGGCATCCTCTGGGGGTCCACAGGCTTTTGTGCTTGGACCCCACAGGCACCAGGAGCCTCAGATTCAGCTCCCTGACATTCTGAGCAAATGAGCCCACCGTGAGCCCCGAGATTCATAGAGAGCACTAAGAAAGGACCACTCATCAGACAACCCAAACCAGGCCCGTGGGTAGAGGCACCACCTGCAGCACCATCTACACCCACGTTCTACCTGCTCTGAGATCACCTCACGGGTAGTTCAAGTCCACCACACTCCCTAAAAGACTTATCGCCAGATTCGGAAACAAACACATGCACCAGAAACAGATTCACACACGTGCAATCCCCTGGTTTATGGCAAAGGTGACACTGCAGTGCAGTGAGGAAAAGATGCCCTTTCCAATCAATCAGGCTGGTCAATTAAATATCCATATGGAAAAATACTGACCCTCTGCCTCCCGCCATATGCAAAAATCAATTCCAGATGGATGCAGATGGTGGAGGCTCTTAGAAGAATTGTAGAAGACAATCTCCACGACCTTGGGCTAGGCAAAAAAAAAAAGAAAATCTTGAATACAATGAAATAAAACAACTAATGGATGATATTCTATTCGAATTAAGCATTTTTACACATCAAAGACATCCCTAAGTGAGTAAAAAGGCAAGTGATCCAGGTAAGACAAGACACGAAGGCCACGTCATGTATTTTTAACTCCCACACATCAGTAAGAAAAAGAAAGTTTACTCAGAAAAATGGGCAAAAGTCTTGTATAGTTGAGCACTTCGCAAGAGAGGTCAGGGGACCGATACACATCAGAAATGCCGTGCGTCATCAGGATACGCAAGTTGTAAAACACAGCATGGTTCCAGCCACTGCAGCAGAATGGCCATGGGCACGGGTGGGAATGTGGAGCACAGAACTCCCACACACTCCAGGGTGACCGCAGGCTGGCACAGGCACTCTGGAAAACTGGCAGTGTCTATGAAGGCTGAGCCTACACCACAGCGTGTCACTTGGTACACATAAGCGTACACGCTCAACACAGTCGTACGCACATGTGCACAGCAGACAGGCGCTCGATGTTCACGGCAGCGATATTCAACGTAGCCCAAAATCTGGAAGCCTCTCAAATATCCACCAACAGTACAAAAGACAACTTGCCTATGTTCAGACAATAGAATACAGTATAAAAACAAGAATGAACAAGCAGTATGGATGAATCCTACAAACAGCATTGTGCAAAAGGAGACGAATTCAAAAAAGAACACCTGCGTGGTTCTCTTTATACCCAAACCCAGGCAAAAATCAACCTACTGTGTTAGAAGTCAGTACAGTGGCTACCCTTGGAGAGTCAGTGAACTTGGGGCTTAGCCTTTTATGTAGGTACCTTGTACTTTAGTTAAAAGAACACTTAAAAAATAAGTATTTCTGTAAAAAAAAAAAAATTCTGGCTTTATTTATTTAGAAAACCAATCAGCAGGATCCTCAAAAGTGAAGCTACTCAAGCTTCTTCCACCTTCTATGAACCATTCAGAAAAACAGGTCTCTCAATAGAAAAAATGGACAGAAGTCTCATATAGCATGGGCACTTCATAGAAGAGCTCAGCCGAGTGACCAACCAACAAGAAACCTCCCTAGTTATCCCCTCTTAGAAACCTGAGTCCCTAGGTCCTGGACCACGTCCTCCAGGTGTGCAGTATCGGTGTCTGTGGCAGAGTGTGGCCTCCTGCCTTGACAGACCCTTGCTTGGGCCTCACCGGCTGGGGTCATTTCCCCTTGTCCTTCCCTCCCCAGCGTCAGTTCCCTCCCAGGACCACCAGGTGGGGCTCGATCCCAGCAGAAGACTGCTCTCCTGCCGGCACCCACGACGTCCGACCTGGGCCGGCAGCCCATCCAAGGGGTAGCTGGGCCCTCCAGCCCGAGTCCAGCTACTCACAAACACATTCTAAGGCTCCAGTTCTCTCCCCCCCGAAAGCGGAAGAAGTGCAAGTTAAAACAGCAATGAGGCACCACTTAATTAGACTGAAAACTCTTGGAAAGCAAGGGCCTGCCGTTGCGGGCAGACACGATAGCGAAAGAGGCATCATCCTCGAGGCGGGTGGCGCGGGCTGTGGTGGCCACTCGTGGCTGAGTTGCACACAGACGTTTCCATGACGAGCAAGCATCCCACTCTGGGTGTGCATTCCAAAGGTCTATCCCAGGAGATACATTGATGGACATTTGCCTCAATATTGACAGAAATGTCCAGGTGCTGTGGCTGCCCACATCTGGCAAGGTAGGTGAAAACATGGGAAACAGGATGAGGAGTAACACCCTAGCCTGCCAAACCAAAAGTACAACAACACACTGCTTACAGGAACATGTGTCAATGCATTTGGACAGCTGGAATGGAACTATAGCAGGAGGGAGGAGAATAAAACGTAGGAGAGAACACCAGGTCTCTGGGGTTGGGCATGAAAAGAAGAATCTGAGGAAAGTCTCAGGAGTTTCTAGTACTTAGTGGACACCCAAGAAACTTTTATGCCTTTATGTGCTGGTATTTTTTAGTTCCTGTGTGTCAGGCAGTGTACCAGGATCAGTAATACAATCATGAACACAATAGATCAGAAAGAAAAGTCCCTGTCATTCTAGTCATCTTAAACCTGATTTCACAAATTTGGGTATAAAGAAAATGGCATGGGCTCCTAAATCAAATTACCGTAAATCCGATTTTGAGTCCGTTGTGCTGGACTGGTGTGAAGTTCAATGTTCATCCTTAGTGGGGCTCCCTCTCTCACACCCCCAAGTTCCCGGGACATGACACAGAGCAGGACACTGGGTATGCGGGATTCCCAGCATCGAGCACCAGGCTACACTGGTCACTACTAAATTGCTAGAGGCCACAGCCTATAGCCCACAAAAACCCCAAAGTTCCCAAAGATGGACAGCTCATTTGGGTCTGTACCCAGCCAGCTCAAAGGTTTCTACAGGGAGATCTCATGGCTGCAGTTCTGCTCCTGAAGGGGCCATGTGGCCACCCAGAGCAAGGACTGTGTCTCTGCCCCAGCCCATGCCATGCTCTTTCTGCTGGGGCTCATGCCTTCCTCACCACACATCTCACCTCAGAAAGCACGGGCTTCTAGACCCACACAGACACCTTCTGCTCCTGGCCTGGCCACAGCACCTTCCTGTGGCTGGCAGGCAAGCACGGAGCCACGCTCTTTGTGGAAGGCAGGCAAAGGAGGAAGGACAAATTCTGAGACTTCTAAATTCCTCTCCGAGAGTAGGAGTAACACACAAGTCAAAATCTCAGTGAATAGCCCTGATATCACTCAAATTTCTAGATGTTTAATTTATTCAACATGCAATGGCTGAGCACGTAATGAATGACGTGTGTTCTAGGTGCCCAGTGGGCCTGGGATGGGTGTGTGGCTGTTGATAGCACTCTGAAGATAATGTTAGCCATGGCTGTACCTAACTGTGGCAAAAAAAGGAAAACATATATGCTTGCATATGTATATATATGTGTGTGTGTGTGTGGATGTGTATATACATATTTGTATGTGTTTATATATGTGTTTATGCTTATACATGTACGTGTAATGTCAAGTAGTTTCTGGAATCAGCCCAACCATTTCCTGGTCTAGTATCTCTGCTCAAGATACAAATTTTGGGTCTCATTGTCCCCCCAATGGTCAGAGACCCCATCCCATGGCCCATCAAGGATGGAGCACCTTGAGTGGTGGTCCCACCAAGGCCACACAGAAGGAGAAGGACAGTTCCCAAAGAGAAAATGAGTTATCTATTACTTATTTGAACCCCCAGAGTCTGTTTTTCCTCAGGTTGTCCCCACTCTGGCCAGTGAAGCCTGCCTAATGCAGGCTTCTTAGTTATCTATTGCTGGGTAATCATTTCTCCCCAAACAATAAGAAACAGTCATCATCTCACAGTCTCTATGGACCAGAAAGTCAGGAGTGGCGTGGCTGGGTGGTTCTGGCTCAGGGTCTCTCATGAGGCTACCATCAAGCCATCAGCGGAGCTGCAGTCATCCAGGGGCCCGGCAGCTGGGCTGGCTGGAAGAACTGCTTCCAAGCAGCTCAGTCTCATGGCTGGCTAGTCGGTGCTGGCTGTTGGCTGGAGGCTTGTGTTCCTCTCATAAGGGCCTCCCACAAGGCTGCTTGAGTGTCCTGACAACATGGCGTCTAGCTTCCTCAGAGCAGCCAGCCCCCACGGGAACAGGCAGAAGCTGGAGGGCCTTTCTGCTCTTGCCTCGGAAGTCACACACCATCACCTCCACAGTGTCCTGTTGTCACACAGCTCAGCCCTGTCAAAGTGGGAGGGAACAACACAAGGGTGTAGAGACCAGGGGTAGAGCATCACTGGGGCCATTGTGGGGACTGGCTACCACAGGTGCCATTCTAGGAAGATGGGGACCTGCAGCAAGGACGGCAGGAGTAACAGATGCTCACACAACGATGATGCCCTTGGAGCTCACAGTCCAGAGGAAGATAGAAGGTAAGAATGTCATGGTAAATTTGTAATTAACACACACACACGGTAAAGGAAAGAACAAGGAGGGTAGGAACCCAGAAAAGGCAGTCATTCACCTTGCCTAGAGACTCATGAGAACCTCTCAAAAGTGGTAACATTTGCGATGGGCCTTGTGGGGAAATAAAAGATGAGACCAAGGGCTCATCTTTTATTTACTCCAGGCAAAGCCAGGGGTGAGAAGTAGGTGGAGGCTGGCTCTGCCGAGTACCTGGATGGGGTAGAACAGGAGAGTGGGCAGAGAGAGGCTGGGATGTCCCAAGCCCTGTCCGCCTCTGAGATACCTCCTCCCAGGTCGTCCTCTGCTTCCTGCCCTCAGAACTCAAGGTCTCTGGCTGCTAAGGGAGAATGGGCTTGGGTTCTCCACTGGTAAGATCCACTTCTCCAGGTAACTGACCCTCTAGGAGGACAAGTCAAGGCCCTGCTTTCCAGGAGGAAGGCCCGACTCCTGCTGGGCCTGTGCCCACTCCCACCGTGTCAGGGAACAGGGGGCGGATGTCCACACTCTCCCGAGGTACTGGTCCTGGTCAGCCCCACTGAGCCATACACCTTCCTGGGGTTGGTGGCAGTCAGTCAGGGCCCTACCTCTCCCCTTGGCCATCCTCGAGCAGCACTCCCAACACACGCACACACACACACATTCCCACCAGCTCCGAGCCAGCTGGGACATCAGCTTCAGCAGGGCCAGCTCGAGCCGCTTGGCCTAAGGCGCCAGCCTCCCCCAGGATGCATTAGGCAGGCTTCACTGACCAGAGTGGGGCCAGCCTGAGGAAAAATAGGCTCTGGGGGTTTCAAATCCTCAGAGGGGAGGGGGCCGCCTGGCCCCAGCTGCAGAAACAACAAAGGGGGGCACAGCGTGCTCTTCTCCCTCTTCCCCTCATGGGAGGAGGGAGAAGGGCATGCTTCTTTATGCTGCATTGTGAATGGCCAAGGCCAGAGTCACAGCCATCCCTGCTCCCAGAAGAGCCCAGAAGCTGAGGCCCTTTTCCACAGGGTCCCCGGAGTGGAGAGACCCCCACCCTGGACCCAGGCAGGGAGGAGGAGGAGCAGTTCCACTTGCTCCCAGCAAGCAGCTTCCAGCCCACACTGCATACCAACCCACTAGTCCATGGAAAACCAACTCTCAGATCCAAGATAAAATTCCCCATGGCCCCCACACTCAACAGGGACAAGATTTGTCCCAGGTCCCCTAAGACAAACCTCTGCTTGAACAGCTCCCAGCCCCCAGCTCCCAGTGCAGAGAAAGAGGAGAAGCCACACCAATAATCACAACAGCCAATGAGTACAGCTGATTTTTTAAAATGTTTTCACTTACTTGATACCATCAGATGTTCACCACAACTCTGCAAAGGAAGTAGTTTCATCCTCAATTTACTTATGGGGAAACTGTGGCCCAGAGAAGGAGTAGGACTTGCCCAAGGACACAGAGTTAGGAAGCTGCAGAGCCAGCAGCAGCAAACCAGGCATTTTGACAAGCTTGGGTCCTCTCTTTAAATCATTCATTTGCTCAAGCATTCATTCAACTCCCAGCAAATACTTATCAAGCTTTCACATGTGACAAGGGCTGTGCTTGGCCCAAGTGATTCTGCAATGCACAAAACCAGATATGATCCCACCTCCTGGAGTTTACAGCTTAGCTGGGGAAACAGCCTGATGTAAGTCATAAAATAATACACAATTGCTAAGTGGGAGGAGCACTGTGGAGAAAAGAATGAGTTTAGTCACAGAAAGCAATTCTATGACTAAGAGGGTAGCCAGGAAAGAATCTTCTGAGGAGGTGCTTCTAAATCATGTCCAGGTATAGCAGAAAAGAGTGTCAGGATTGATTAATAATGTCTGCCATGGCCACTGGATTCAGAAGTGGTGGCATGCATGCCAGATACTGGTTTATGCCCCATTGGGATCCTTGCTATCCAAATCAGAACTAGACATAATTCTAATCCTCCTGGAATTCACCTTGAGGTAGAATTGCTGAACATTTGCAGAGGCCATGACACAAAGCAGCTCACAGGCTTCACTAGTAGAAAAGTCAAGGAAGTAGCATAGAGCCAGTGAGAGAGTGATTGGTTCCCAAGAGCGTAATGCCAGCAAGTCCTTCAAGATGCCCTGAAGAACTGTTGGGGACTTGTTGAAAAGAAGGCTCTCCTTTTAAAGAGAAGAAGCATTGGAGGATGTTGGAACATTTCTGCCTGTAGCCTAAGTTAGAGGAACAACTGGTTCCCATTCTGATCTCCTCCACATTCATAACAAGTGCAGGCCCAATCCCTGCCTGGAGGCAGTCCCCCCGTGCCCCCCCACCCATGCTCTGAATACCAACCTCACTAGACCACAGTGAGACCTGACCTCCTTCTAACTGTCCTGCTAGGCTCAGTAGTCATCAGGGTAGATCCGGGCTCCCTTTGCCCTGCTTCAGAGCAACCTGCTCCAGACGTAGGATGGTATTCCTGAGAACAGTTGTTAGATCTAGCTGAACTCTCTTAGAGCAGCCTGCACCTCCCCTTCACTGCACTTTTCACAGCTGTAATCAGTCACTTCTGTGTCTCTCAATTCATTGTCTGAGACAATGGGGACTGCATCTGGCATATTCACCACCAGATCCCCATTGTATGGCACTGAGTGGGCCACTCAACAATTGTTTATTGAATGAATGAACTCTTATAGAAGAGAAAGACTTGGGACGTGCTGTAGAGGCTGGTAGTTTTGGCCTTGCCCCAGGGACCACAGCCCCCCAGGTCTCAGGGTGGTTGACAGCAAGTGACAGCAGGTTCTCCTGAGTCCTACTCCCCAGCCTCAGGAATAGAAAGTCTCCAGAGAAGATGGAGAATCTATATCAGTTGCACCCTCCCTTCTACAGCCTCTTCCCACTGTTTAGAAGAGGCCATTACTTCTTACTGTATCTATACTGTTGGTCTTGTGCCATGTGCTGGCACCTCTCAGGCAGGACCCTTGCCTCAAAGGAGCTGACAGTCCTCTTGGGAGACTAGACTAGACACAATGGAATGAGTCAAACGCCCACAGAAGCAGTATGTAAGAACTCACCAAAGGGCCTCTGTGGACTGGACTCACCTGAGAAAGCTCCTAGGAGTCAGGGCTGCTAGGACAAACAGACCTCAGACAAGTGGAGAAGAGACTCTTCAGAGATGGGGCTTTTCCCTGGAGGAGGGAAGAATAAAGTGGACTCAGGGAGAAGATCTGACTGGTGAGAGTAGGGATCTTGGGCAGTGTGGGGACTGGCAGGAAAAGGCGAGGTAGAGCCAGCTCCTGGGGGGCCTTTGCTGCTAGCCAGGGAGATTGAAGTTGAGCATGTGGGCTACAGGAAGCGACCATGAACCTTCATGGAGAGAAGCCCTGAGCTGGTTGTCTGGGACTTCAGGGGTGATGGGCGGAAGACACATCTGTGCCCCTTGACAGCCAGATTTTGTAGACAAGGGGAGAAAGGCCCCAGGGAGCCAGCAATGGATGACTCCTGTGGACCTGGGTTTTTAGAACATGCCCCATCAAAGGAGGCGGTCGCCTTATTAGTTCTCCAAACAGCACATCTTCCCTAGATCAAGACTCTAGTGGAAACACAATGGCCACAAAAGTGGTTTTTGTGTCTTGGTTTTCTGGGTCTTCCACTGCCCCCCCCCAATATCTGTTCTCCATTATTGGCCAGACAAAGCTCATCCCAAGATCCCTGTGTCTCCGTTGTAGCTAACATCTGTCCTTTCTCACCTGCGCATTTACCATCTGCGTCTCCACGAAATCTTTCATCCCATCGACAATGTAAGGATTCAAAGTAAGGAGGTTCATGTTGTCAAAGAAGCCTTGATCTGAATGCCTTCCCCCCACTTCCTCCTTAAATGAGTTGTTAACAGGAACCCAAGTGTCTGTTGAACCTAAAATACTTTTTTTTAAAAAAAAAATAACATTTCAAGGTAACTTACGGCGCGCACTTTAAGAAGCGAGGACTCAGCGTGTCCCCGGCTGCTTCCTCCTTGAAGCTCTGGTCTTCAGGGCTGTGGGAGGCATCCAATCAGACAGGCCGCCGCTGAGGGCCAGGGAGGAGGGCTGCCGGGGTTTTATTTCAGATTCGAGCTAAGACCGTGAAATGGAAGGCAGGAGGAAAAAGTGAGTGAGCGAGTAAGTGTGTGTGCGTCTGTGTGCGTACGGCCAGAATAATGAGTGGCACTAATTCATAGAATTCCATTTTGGCCATCACACACGGCTTCCTTTTCTCTTGAAGGCCACTTTGAAAAATTCCGTTTTCATAAGTCATTTACTTCCCCTAGGAGGGCAGGACTTCTAAAAATATTCCCCATTTCTTACACCTCAGAAGCAAATTATTTATGTTAAAGCCTGCTTCGTTATCCTGGCTCCACTGGGCCAGCCTGGAGATGGAGGTGACTTCCAGGAGGCACCATTGTCAACGGCAAAGTCCTAGGAGGGCCCTGTTCCCGGCTAGGTGAGGCTTTCCACCAGACATGTGGGATCCAAAGAGCACGTGCGGTCCATGAGGGGAAGTTCAGCTCTGCTTTTCCACAGATATTTACCTTCCAGGCACTGCGTTAGACACAGGTAACCACAGAGCACAGCCAAGGCTGCTCTCACGGAGCTTGCGTTTCTGGAAGGGGAGACTGACCCTGGACAGAAAACAAATAAACACATTCAGAGCACAAGGGTGAAATGATGGGGGAAGTCTCTGCAAGACACACTTGACATTCTGCAGGGTGAGTGGTCAGGGCTGTGGGGAGCGACACCCACACGAAAAGGAGCGAGTCTGGCAAAGACTGAGGCGTTGTGTTTTCCAGGGAGAGGGAACCACCCAGGGCCAAGGCCCGGAGGTAGGGACGAGCTTGGCGAGCTTGACGGAGCATGAGAAGCCCGTATGGCCGGGCAGAGGGAGCGAGGTGGGCAGCGGAGGAAAGGGATGGTAAAGAGCAGCAGGGCAGACCCGAGGGCCTGCAGCCCTGGGACTAGGGAGGGAGTGTTTGTGCTGCTGTTTACTCTTCACACGGCCGTGGTCCACCGTTTTACTGCACATCCAAGCCCCGCAGGAAAAGGATGCCCCAGTAAGAACGAGGAGGCTGAGACTGGCTGTGGACAAGAAATTCCCTGGCCCACCCCCTCCTCGTCTCCACTCCCTCTCTCCACCTGGGAAAACGCAATTAAAAATCACCTCTGAAAAGTCGGTGGAGGAGGAATGGAGCCGAGGAGGGAACACGCTTTAAATGTAGGTGGAACCTGTCACTGGCCCCCCAGAGGGGAGTGTGTCTTCCCCCTTTAATCAGTCACAAGTCCTGTCATTATGCAGCGGGGGAGAGAGGAAGCGCTAGGCTGATGCTCCCTGGAGAAGCCCCTCCATTCTTTGGATGTCCATAAGGCAATTAAGTCTTAACGTTCACAGACCTGAAGGCTTTCATGGGCCGAGCCAATTGGTGTGTCTCCATAATGAGGGGCCTTCTGCTCCAGAGGCAAGTTTTCCAGCAGCTTCCCCTCATCCCAGCCTAGAGGACAGGCCTCTGCTGCCGGCTTTTGCCTTGGCCAGCCACCCAGCCTCAGGCAGAGAGGTCACAGCAGGCCCGTTTCTTCCAGGGTCTACGTGGGACGGAAGACATAGGCCAGGGCACCATGCAGGCCAGACCATGGGCCAAGGCCAGGGTGGAGGTGAGGGGCCGAGGCCCCAGTGAGCAGGAGGGTAGGCTCTGACACACAGCCAAGGTGGGCATTCTCAGAGCTTCGCAGGGCTGGGACCGGGATGAAAGGCCTTCTGTGAACAGCCTCATTACCAACGAGCCTCAGATTAAGCCTCTATTATGGGCCTATAATTGGAGAGTTAATTATTAGGCTGCCATTGTGTGCTGCACAGGAGCTGGGGATGGTTCACCCAGATACCAGGCCTTGGCCCAGGATCTCCCGGGTTACCTGGCAGGGCAGGAGCAACCTCAGGCCGAAAAGGGCCTCCCTAGACCAGATTCTATCCTGGAGGCCAGGGACACAGGGAGCAAAACAGATCCTCCCTCCCCTTATGGGGTGGACAGTGGGGAGATATGGCCACACAGAGAAGAGAGATAAGGCTACGGACTGGAAGAGTGCAGGGCGGACGAGGGTGGCCACGGAGGCATCAGCTTCAGACCAGAGGTGCAGGGCCAGGGAAGGCCTTTGAGGAAGAGGCGGTCAGACCAAGAGGAATTGGAGTGAGGGAAGCATGGCCGGGCAGAGGGAACAGCATGTGCAAAGGCCCTGGTGGGAGACCCCAAAAGTGTGTTTTGCGGGTCTAGGATGTAGGGTGTGATGGGGAGACCCAGGCAGAAATCAGATTGGGTAGGCCTTGAGGCATGGCAGGAATCGTATGACTTAAAACAGAAGACTGACGGGCTCACTTTGGTCCTTCTCACCAGGGCTGCCATGTGGAGGGACACGAGGCAGAGAACAGAAAGTCCAGGCCATGGCAAGGAGACACAGCAGTGCCCAAATCCTTCCCTGCTGACTACAGCCACCTCTCCACTCTGCCTTGTACACAGGGCAAAGACAGAGGACCAGGGTTCCCTGAAACCCACCGCACTCGGGCCCAGAATCTTCGGCCAGCATAGCAAAGCACGCCTGTCGGGGAGAGAGGCAGAGCGCAGAACCTATGGAGCATATGGGGCTTCACTCACTGTCTTAGATGCCTGCCTGGAGGAGATGGCAGTGAAGAGAAGCCAGGCAAGACTTTCCCATAGCCATCAGAAGACCACAGCCACCAGCACCCCAAGTCTTCAGGAATCACAGAGGCTGGACTTTCTATGGGTCTCAAATGTGTGGGTTTCAAGGCATCAGTGAATGATCCCAGGAGTCAGCAATGGCTGACAGCGAGGAGGGGGAAGCTTGAAGACCCCAAGGGGCCTCCCAGTCCTGAGGTCCCAGGATTCCCCTGAGTCCGTGGGTCGAAGGGTCTTGGGGGATGGGTTGGATAACCACTCTCAGTTCTGGGGAAGTAGCTCTGTGGTCACCCCTTTCACCGACAACAGAGATAGCCCTGAGAAGGGCAGGAGCCCACGCCCACACAGCCCCAGGACCTTCCACTGGCTGACCTTTTCCCACGCACTGGGAGAAGCCCACTGGTTGTTGATAAGGAGAGCGACACAGAGAGCCCAATTCTCAATCTTGTTTTACAGACAGGGAACAGGCTCAGAAAGTGGTGATGCAAGATGACAATCATCTCAGAGAAGTAAAGCTGTTCAGTGCTACAGGCTGAGCCCTTAGCCTCCTCAGCCACACAGCAATGAGGTAGCGTTGGTGTTTGGAGCATGCTTGAAGCCACCGTGGCCGCCGTGCACCCAGACCACTGACCAGCATGTGCATAGAACAGCGAGGAGCCGGGCCCTGCTGGGCTAGTCTCCCCAGAAGCCTGGCCACACTGCAGAGTCCTCAAGCCCAGGCCTGGCTTTCATCACATCCACCAACACACCAAGCAGGCAGAAGCCTTGGCTGGGCGCCATGTCTCTAACAGGTTAATTGTGATGGTGGAGTGCATGTCCGCTTTCCCCAGCCCAGCCCCCATCAAAGCATTCCCATCATGACGTGAGGCCATGAAAAGAAGCTTGCAGGTAGCCAAATGAGGTTTCCTGCCTTTGTGAGGCAGTGGGGAGGACAGGGCCATTTTGTTTAAGGAGAGCGGCCACACCACTTTGATGTGTGGTTCATTCTCTCCTATAGAGGATGCTCGTGAATGAAGCCAGCACCAGGGTGGGTGGATGCTCAGACAGAGGCAACAGGGAGAGAGACAGGGGCTAGGTGGGTGTGGGCCAGCCTGTTCGTTTCCCTTCTAATAAGTACCGATAGACAGTGTCTGGAGTGAGGCTTGGTGTTTGCCATGCCTCTGCTCAAAGGCTTGCAGTGGCCCCTGTCTACAGATGAGTTCCCACAGTCCCAGCAGTCAACAGGTTTTAGCAGTCAGAACTCCTTTGGTGGTAAGTGACAAAAGCCACAACCCAAAGTTACTAAGAGAAAAGGTTCATGTGTTAGCTCTTATTAACTGGCAAGTCCATGGCCAGCCTGTTGTCAGATACAGCTTGATCCAGGAGCTCCATGGTGTCATCAGGACCCAGTCTATCTCTTCCCACCTCTCAGTTCTCCTTCCTTTGTGGGCTTTCCTCTCTGACAGGTTCTACCTTCTGATGGCAAGGTGGTATGTCACTCCAAGTTTACCCTTTCTGGCTTAAATCTCAGTAAGAGGAAGACTGAATGCTGCTTCCTGGTCACTAAAATGCTGCTGGACAGGCTCTGACTGGCTAGACTTGGATGACTAGAGCACCTCCAAAGCTTTCACCTTAGATGAGCTCAGAACTGCCCATTGAGTGCTCCTCTGGGACACCCCCAACCTTAACCACAACCAGCTGCTCACCCCAGCCTAACCAGGCCTACCTGCTCTTACTAAGGCACCAGGGAGCGACAACAGCCAGTTTCTGCTTTCAGCCAGTGCCACCTCATCTTAGGAAAATACCATTTTCCATGGGGCAAGACAGGAGTTCCCTTATCTGTCTTGCATGGACCTGGCTGTTTTCATGCTTCCAGTCTTCCAAGCCCCTGCAGGACTGATTCCGCAGGCTGAACGTCCTCTGTAACTTAGCAACTTAGCCTGAATGATAAAGAGCCAGTGGTTGGCAGCTCAGACTCTAGGGTCAAGTCTCAGTTCTACCAGGAAACATTATTTCACCTCCTGCAACCTCAGTTTCTCTGTTTCCAAAATGGGGATAACAAAAATACCTAATTTATAGCATTGTCAGGAAAATTAAATAAGGTCACGCAGTAAAATGTTTAGCACAGCTCCTGCATGGATTAAGCTCTCAAAACATAGCACTACTGCAGAGAATGCATCCCTTGTGCCTCTCAGCAGAGTTATAGCTGTCCATCCCAACCAGGGCTGGCTGCCCAGCAGGACGGGAGGAGGCCAGATAGGGCTGAAAGTGAGGGTCGGCCCCAGCATCCCTTCAACCTTCTTCCGGTAACAGCACCTCCGTTTACCAGTGAAAACCAGCCCTCTGAAGCTCTAGGAGTTCAGTGGGCTACAGGCTGAACAAATCCAATCATTTGACAAATATCTGTAAAGGGTCAACAATCATGAATAACTGCCATCGACTGCGCCCCTGAAAGTGAACCAGGCACTAAGCTCAGCATTACACATACCTTCACTATCTCACTTAATCAGCACAGTACTCAATTTAAAAGGAATCTCATTAGCCCCATTTTTTGCAAAGTAGAAAATTGAGGCTCATAGAAGTTAAGTGGCTCCCCCAAGCTTGCAGAGCTAACAGGTGGCAGAACTGGCATCCCCACCCTGAGCACTTGGTGGAACCGTCAGTGTTTCACTGTCAAATACAGCACCCACCCGCAAGAGGTGACCCGGAGCAGGGCTTGACTTGCCGCAGGCACCCACTGTCTGCCCACCTCCAAAGCACGCTCTATCCTCCCCAGGGTGCCTGACTTCCTAGAAGGGCAGGGAGAGCCAGAGATTGCACCGGACATCCTCCGCTCAGCCCTGCACAAGCACCTGCCCCTGTAGCCATTCCTGTCTGCCCTCCCTGCCCAGGGCAGGACCCACTCAATACTGCAGCATCAGAGGCCCACTACGCCATAGGGTGCCACTTGCAGCCACAGGGCCCCTGTGGGCAGGTGTGGCTGGGCTGCTGCGACAGGCTTCGCCTGAGCTTCCGATGGGTCTGCAGGTTGTAATGCACAGTGCCATGACCTGGGGCGGGTGGTGGCCAGCCAAGGGCAGCTTCTCCAGAACATCCTCACCAACATCAGCAATCCCTCCTGGGAGCTCGGCACAGCCCAGTCTCCAATGCACTTCCCTATCTGCTTCTTCCTCAACTATTTGTTGACAAGTTTAAGAATTCGTATGAGTAAGCATGTAGTACATGTTGAACTCCATGCTAAGTACATGTTGTACACTTTTCACTCACTCATCAGAGTTCCATAAGCCTGTTTTAACTCTTTACTATGGACATGTTAAAACCTACCAAGGAAAGAGGTCACGTGATTAGCCCAGGGCCACTCATTCCCAGCTTTAGCAGTTGGCTATGTTTAGCCAATACTCCTTCTGCTGCTCCCACCCCCTCCTGCTTTTTTCTTAAACTAGACTATTTTAAAGAAAATGCCAGACATGCTGCTTTACCTGTAAATCCTTCAGCTTGTGTCTAACAGTAAAAGTCTCCTTTTTTACTCTAACCCTAATACTGTGATCACAGTAAACCAAATTCACAATGTTTTTTGGGTTTTGTTTTTGTTTTAACTAGGAGTCTCACTCTGTAACCCAGGCTAGAGTGCAGTAGCATGCTCATGGCCACAGCAGCCTCAACCTGCTGGGCTCAAGCTATCCTTCTGCTTCAGCCTTCCAAGTAGCTGAAACTACTGGCACGCACCACCACACCCAGCTAATTTTTTGATTGATTGTAGAGACGAGGTCTCGCCAAGTTGTCCAGGCTGGTCTCGAACCCTTGGGCTCAGACAGTCCTCTTGCTTCCGCCTCCCAAAGTGCACAGTGATTTCTTAATACCATCTCACACCCAGTTCCTACTCAATTCCTCTCCATTCTCTCCAAGAGGCCTTTTTTACAGTCAATGAATATTTCTAGGCACCAACTCTGAGTGAGACTCACGGGCAGGTACTCAGGAGCAGCCAACGGAAGCAGAGTTCTGATCTCCAGGCACACGTCGCAGTCGAGGGAATGATGGCACACATGTGTATACCTACGTTGAGATTTCAACCAGTAGTGAGGGCAAAGAAGGAGATGAAAGCACGAGAGGGGAGAGGGACACAGGGCACTTCAGGTGAGTTGGCCCAAGTGGACTCTCTGGGAGAATACACGGACCCAGAACTAACTGACAAGACAGAGACACGTGCAGGAGTGGAGTTCCAGGCAGAGTGGGCCACAGGTGCAAAGGCCCTGCTTAGTGGATTGTGGCTGGAGGGACTTTGACCGTGGACAGGAAAAGGGGTAGGAGGGGAGAGAAGAGAGGGCTGGATCACGCAGGACTTTATAGGCTGCTGTGAGGAGCTGAGTATATGGGAATGGCAACACGGTTTTGAACGGAGAGGGGATGTGCCTGGGAGGGAGTTCCGCGAATTACACATTTGATGCCTATGAGACATTCAGGATGAGCCGTCAAGTGCATTCCTACTTCACATAACAGGAATATGCATCATGAACCCATTTCATGAATGAGGAAATAGAGGCTCCCCGTGGGGAAGCTCACAGTCACTCAGCAGGTACATGGTGGAGCTGGACCCTCACCTTCATTGCTGTGCTCTGCAGGCCCCTGACCATCTAGGAGGAAGGGGACTGAACAGATGAGGAGCCTATTCTGCTGGTGGAAAGACAGAGGCACAAGGGTTTAGGTGAATGCTCAAGGTCACGTGTCCTGTCAGCAGCAGAGACAAGACTGGGACCCACACCTGCTGCCTCCCCATTGCACCATTTGGGTTGCCACTGAGTACGTTTACACTGAGCGGTGCCCGCAGTCAGGGCACCGCTTCCAACTTCGAGAGGGCCAAACCTGGCCCAGGAGTGAATATGCACCTGGGTTTGAACTCCAGAAAGCTGTTCTTCACTCCAGATGGATGTTCCAAGGCAAGGAGGTGGCACCAGAAGGACTGGCGAACATTCTCTCAGGGTGGTGCCTGAAGCTCAGAACTCCACAGCAGCTGCAGAGGCGAGACTTGGGAGGCAGGTGAGGTTGCCGTGAGAGCGGGGGGCTTGACTCGCGTGGGCTACTCCAGATCAGAGCTCTTCCCCTGGATCCTCCACCTGGGTCTTGGGTGAGTTATGTCGGACCTTCGAGGTGAGGCATCAGGTCTGCTCTCTAAGCTCCTAGCGGCCATTCGCGTCAATAGTGTGACCCAAGTTTCAATATGAGGGGAAACTGAGGCTCAGTTTCATAAAGTCCGTGAACTTGGATAGGAAAAAAAAATGATATCTTTATCTTCGACTTTGTCACTACGAGAAAGCATAGTTATTGTCCTAAGCATACCATGAAGTTGCAGACACCTCCAAACGGCACTCACACTTGCCACAGCTTCAAAATGATGACAGACCTGCCACAAGGTACTATGTATGCGCCAGCACGAAAGCACATTCCTAAGTCACAATTCTAAGCAAGATTTTTTTTTACCTGCCCCATCCCTCTAAGCAAGATCTTAATAACCGTGTTCCCTCATAGCTGCCTTCCTTAAAGTTCTGTATTTTGGATTTTCTGCATTTAAAAGTATCCTTCTGAGACTGCTAAGGGCACAACAAAAGTTAAGATCTCCACCCCCTCAACAAGGGAGTATAGGGCCCAGTGCAAAGTGGGGCCTGTGGATGGTTTCCCCACCATCTCCATCAGGTGACAGAGACGGATGGTGTTCCAGGGCAGGCATGACCTACCCGCTCCCTCTTCTCAGGTTCCAGAAAACGCTCAAGGAGACTCACGGAGGTGTGCACATCGTCCTGAACCTCTGCTCCCTCCCCAAGAGCTTTGGCCCACACAGCAACCCTTCCCCTCGGGGCTGAGCCCCCAGCACAACTCCCCCCAGACCTCCCTGTACCCCACCTGGTCTCCCCGCTTCTAGTCTGCCTCTCTCAGCCCTACCCCCATGCTAAAACCATCCTCCATACTACAGCCCAGTGAGCACTTAGAAACGACCCATCTCATCATGTCCCCACTCCAGTACTCCACCACTGTCCTTGCCCTTAGGAAAGACTCAAATTCTTAGCATATCCATAAACCCTGACCTCAGTCCACACCCATTCCCCCTCACTCCAACTCCTTCTACTTCCTGTTCCTCAAACAGGAAGTACCCCATCCCTCCCTACTGGAGACCTTGCAGGTGCCGTTCCCTCTGGCTAAAACACTCTTCTCTCTCCACCTTACCTCCCTAATTTCTGTTGCTGCTTCACGGGCCAGTTCCTTCTGACACGTGCTGTCATGGTATCAGGGACCTTCCCACAGAGCACCTGCCACGGCTACAATTGCATTTGTTTTATTTAAACATATTTACAATATATAATTCGGGTTTCAACGTGCATTAGTTAGCTTTAGCTGGGTTATGCTGAGATAACAAACCACCCCCAAGCCTCACTGACAACGAAGATTTAGTTCTGGCTCCAGTCACGCATCGTCTATGACTCTGTTATGCATGCTAGCTTTCTTCCAGGGTCCAGGCTAAAGGAGTATCACCCCTTGGGACATGCTTTTCCCATGGCAGGGAGAGCACACCAATGGCAGGACCCCACGGTGGCTCGATGGCTCTGCCTTCTGTTCACAGCCACCCCACCTCCCGCTGGTAAAGCAAGTTCCACCACCCAGCCGCAGGAGGGGGTGCGGAAGCCTTGCCTCCTTCAGCATGAGGCACTGCAGACTCCACGCACAGTGGTTGCCTGAATTTCTTCTGGAGCAGCCCGTAATAAGGACAGAAAGACGATCTGGCACATGTCGCTCGATCACTGTGTACTCCTTAGGGCAGGGTCAAGGCTGGTTCTCCTCACCCAAATCCTGCAGGGCATGCAGTGGGTGGAATGTTGGGGGCAAAGGAAAGGGAATAATTGGGGATGAACTCAAGATTCTCGGTCGGCTCAGGACACAGGCCCAGTCCAGGTTGTCACGGGTGAGGGAGGGTCCATACACGGACAGCTGCACTCATTGTGGTGCCCTGGAGTTCCTGTGTAGACCTGAACAAAACTGGGGCTCTGAGAGGGAAAGCGGGGGAGGATGTTGCAGCCGGGCAGGCCAAGGTGTCCATCTTGGCTGTGAAGAGGCAGGCACCACCATGAACCCAGCACTTCCCGATCTTCCTCAGAGCATCCACAGCGCGTGCTATTCCCCCTCTGACCGAGTGTGTGCGAGTTCCCTTTCCTCCCCTTCACTCGGGGCTTTCCCTTCTATTTCTGTTCTGTTAAAATTATCCAAGACTTCCTGCGTTGTTAGCTGACCCATATCCTTTTAGGAAAGTAATGGAATCTTTTTTTAAAAAAACCAAACTTGTAACGGAGGAAAAGGCATTTCTAACCTGATTTTACTCAGAGAGAAGCAGACAGAACCTATGCAGTGACTTGATGGACTTGTCACATCAAGTAAGAAGAGTCCTCAGGACTCAGTGCTCCTTCTGTGGCGCTGTCGTATGGGGATGCATCCTGGCCCCACCCTCACCACGTCCCTGTGGAAGCAGAGTTCCGCTGGGATGGCTGAGGTCTGACTCAGCAAAGAGATCTGACGTCAAATTGTCTGCAGTTCTGGGAGCCACCATCTTTGGCCACACTTGACAGTGATGGGGATGGGTGAAGCAATATGAGGGTGACACATCGGGCTTGATTAGGCAGAAGGGCACCCCAAGTCGCAGAGAGGCGAAGCAGCTACTTATGAAAGTAAGTGCCACATTTGCAAGCGTGGTCTCCTGAAAGCTTTGACAATTCCATCTCTCTGAGCTCACATCGGGGAAAGTCTTCTATATTATCAAGACAATACTGTATTAAGAGAGATTTTGTATTTGGTGTATTTAATGAGCAAGCAACTCCCCAAAGACCTTTCAATAAAGTCAGTAAATTTAACAGGAGAAATGCATCAATTGGCTTTGCCACTCTGCTTAGGAGGACCACGCTTTCTACACTTACAGACCTGGCGTGCATTATGCTAAGAAAGCCCTGGAATCAGTCTCGGAGAAGAGGCTGAAAGAGCCTAACACTCAGTCCCCAGCTTCCTCAGCTGAAATGATCATTTTAATGTAAGAGCAATGAAGCTGATGAGAAGTCGCCCAAGTCAGGAAGCGCCCGCGCACCGTCAGAATGTCCCTGCTTTGAAGGGTCTCTGAGAGTCAGGCTGTTCATAAAGGCAAGCCAGAGACCAAATCAAAGACTAAATGCACAAAGACATGCTGCACCCCGAGCAGAGTGCTCGAGTGAAATTGATTTATGGAAAGCAATATTGTGGGTTTTGACAAGAAGGGAGAGCAGGTAAAATATTCATATCCATCATCTCTTTGGTGCAACTGCATGCCACCTTGGTGTCCTTGGATGGAAGTTGAGACTGGGGTCTGACCCCATTGCTGCTCATGAGACTTATGGAGCCTTACCAAATCTTTCCCCAACATCTCCCAAAACTCAGCCCGAGCTCTGCTGGTGGTTTTACTGTTTATGTATGTGTGCTTTCTAATGAGTAAACTTTATGTTTTAGACCACTTTCGGATTCACAGCAAAACTGAGCAGGAAGTACAAAAGAGAGTTCCCATCTACTCCCTGCCCCAGTATCGACAGACACCAACACCAGGGTGGTACATTTCTTTCTCTTTTTTTGAGTTGGAGTCACACTCTGTCACCCAGGCTGGAGTGCATGGCACACTCGCAGCCACCCCAGTGTCAACCTGCTGGGCTCTGGTGAACCTTCCACCTCAGCCTTCCAAGTAGCCAGAACTACAGGCGCGTGCTACCATGCCTGGCTAATTATTTATTTATTTATTGTAGAGACGCGGTCTCAGCAAGTTTCCTGGGCTGGTCTCGAACCCACAGGCTCAGGCAATCCACTCACCTCGGCCTCCCAAAGTGCTGGGATTACAGGCTAAGGCACCAAGCCCGGTCAGGTGGCACATTTCTTACAATCGATAAACATATGCTGACACAGGGTCACCCAAAGCCCAGAGTAGGCTGGTAAGTAGAATTCAAACACTCGCTCTTTCACCAAACACTAAGCACCTGCTACCAGCCCCACCCAGATCAGCAGCTGAAGAAACATTCATAAGTGGCGTGCAATTCCTTTCCTAAAGTAGTACAAGAATAGACGTCCACGGAGGGAAATCTCATGAGCTCAGCCTCCAGCACAAATCCACAGCACCCTGCTCATCTGTCAACATCTGGATTACACAGAGCGCGTCACTTAGCTTTATCTACAGAGCGAAATACTCTAAAACCTGGCGACCTAAACCACCCATTTATTTAGCTCCAGACTCCACAGGTTGGCTCTCCAGGCTGGACTCTGCTAGTGAGTCTTCTGGGCTTGGCTGAGCTGCCTCAGGTCCATGGGGCACAGGTCCATGGGTGGCTTGGTTTGTAGAACTGGCTGGCTGTTGGCTGGGTCCAGGGGAGCTGGGAGGGGTCCATCAACCCACAGCTCTGCCATCACCTGCAGGCTGGCCCAGGCCTAGCGGCAAGCAGCCTCCAGGTTCCAAGAGCAGGAAACGGGCAAGCCCAAGCCCAAGACTTTCCTATGTCCTTGGGTCAGTTAACTCCTGGCCCACAGGTGAAAGCAAGTTACAGGGCCCACCGAGTCAGGGGGTGGGGAAGGACTCTCGCTCCTGGTGGGAGGAGCTCCAAGATCTCTCCTATGGGTGCTAATACAGAACAGGGCAGGACTTGCAGCCACTCTTGTCAACTGCCACATAGATATGTCTGAAAGAAAGAAAGAAAGAAACTGCCACATAGATATGTTTGAAAGAAAGCTCAGAAGCAGGAGAATCACGCAAACCCCACTCCTGTTCTGTGTTTCTTCCCAGCTCCCACCCTCCCACCCACTTTCTTGCCATCTTCTCAAAGGAGAAACAGATGCTTGCAGTCTTTGCCTTCCCCGCTATTCCTTTATCCCAGTTGCGGTGGGCACACCACTCTACCCAGCCTGCACTCAGCGGGCCAAGTGGAAATCTGCCCATTGCAACCCTGGCCAATACTTTTCAGTCCTTACCATCCTGACTTTCTCAGCTGCACTGTGGGTCTCTCTTTTCCTCTGCAGTATCTGTGCCCAACTGGAGGGGGAAGGGGGAAGGAGGAAGAGGATTATACTTCCCTGCCATGGGGACCTCAGGTTTGTCCTGGGACTGGCTTTAGTCAATAAATGTGAGCAGAAGTGGCAGCTGTCACTTTGGAGAGAAAGTTTCAAGAGGCAGTGCATGGTCGTGTTGTTCCTTTTACCTCTGCAGCGAGGCGGGTGACATCAGAGAGAGACTACACTATGTAGCTTGATCTCCATTTCTGAGATGTGGGAGTTGTTTGTTACTGCAGCACAACATGGCAGACCCTGACTGACACTGAATCCCACAACTTCCATAGCACCACTCTCCACTTGTCTCCCGGCTACCACTCTTACTGCTCCTCTCATCCTCTGCCCATCACGAACATGGTGCTGCCCATGTTCTGTGTTTGGCCTACTGTTTCTTGCTCTCCTTGCCCCCTGGTTTCACTCTCTCTTGATGCCTCCAGGTTCCAGATCCTCAGTCCAGATCTAGCCCTCAAGCTTCTGTCTCACAAGTTCAGACGTCTCTGAGTGTTTCACCCTGGATGTTTCACAGGTACCCCAAAACCTATCCTTTCCCTGTGCAGTGGTCCCTTTGTCCACTGAGTCAGCAAATTGTCCATGACTTCCCACTCTTCTTTGATAGCATCCCAGCAATGGAGCACCATAGTTGATAAGTGCAAATGTCCTACACCCAAACCCCAACTCCCCACTCATGCGTTCTGTTGCCACTTCCTGGGTTCCAGCCACCAACCACTGTCCCTTGGATGATTGCCACAGCTTCTGATAACCTTTATTATCCCCTCCAGTGTCACTTCCCACCCATCCCCCACCGTCCAACTCAGCCATAGCTCGTTTTGGCGGTGGTGACACAACTGACTTTCAAAATCACAGATCTGGCCAGGGTGACCGGCTTGTACCTGCCAAGGTTCCTTCTCACCCACAACACAGTCCAAACTTCTCACCAAGACCCAAAAGTCCCCATGGTGGGACCTACCAACCCTGGTCACCCACCTCACCCTACTCACCTGCACATGCCAGGACCCTTGTGCCTCTGTGGATCCTGGCCTCTCTTACTGGCCAGCACCTCTCCACCACCCCATGTCCTGGGTAAGTCCTGCTTACTCTTCAATGCTCAGCCCAATGTCATATCCTCCAGGAAGTCTTCCCTTCCCACCACACACACACTGAATTAGCACTGTCCTCCAAGTTCTCCATACAAGTCTCTAGCATTGTGCTCATCCCACCAGAATGTCTTCACTGTTTTGTGTCCTCTCTCCTTGCAGAGGACGCACTTCCCCTACAATCCTGGCACTTATCTGTCTGTCCCATGGCAACCAATGCATGAAAGTTGTTTAGTGTATGCCTGAGTGTGACAGTGAATAAACAATAACCATCATGGCTCACTGCAGCCTCAACCTCCTGGGCTAAGGCATTCCTTCCACCTCAGCCTCCCAAGTAACCAGGATTACAGGTATGTGCCGCCATGCCCAGTTAATTTTTTTATTTTTATTTTTTTTAGAGACAAGTTCTCACTATATTGCCCAGGCAGGTCTGGAACTTCTGGGCTCAAACTATTCTCTCACCTCTGCCTCCCAAAATGCTGAAACTACAGGCACACACCACCACGCCTGGCTAATTTTTTAAATTTTTTTGTGGAGATGAGGTCTTACTTTGTTGCCCAGGCAGGTGATTAGTTCTTTAGAATTAGCTTGCTCCATCATTTTGGCTTAATATCTGAGCAGATTATTCTAAAAAGTCAATGTCCCAGGACATGGGTTGTAATGGAAGGAACTGACTCTAAGTCTCACCTCAACCACACTGTACGTGTGACTACCCTTTCTGACCTCTTCTGTAAGATGGGCTTGTTGTTACAGATGCTGGAGTATGAATTCCTGGAAGGTGGCACCCCACGGCACCATTCTGCCCAACCAGGGTCTCTTGGGGAAACATCCACATTCCATTTCCAATGGGAAAAAGCCAGGGGCACAGTGCACTGGCCACACTTGGAAGGTCCAGGGGACACTCCAGACAGGCAGCCCAAAGGCAAAAGAGAAAAGTGGGAGCCAGTTGTCCTGTCTCCTTAGTCCTGCACATGGACTCAGCCACAGCCACGGCCACTTCATTTTCTTTCTCAACTGAGGTGATTGTTTCAACATCATGGGGACAGCCTGGACTGGATGCCAAAGCATCTCATTGGTTTCTCAAACCCAGGTATTAGGCTGCCTGGTGCCAGCCACCAGCACTCAGGTGAGACTTCTCTCAACTGGGCCAGGATGTGGAAGAAATGGTTGAGTCGGTCACCAGATGCTAACCAGCTGTTCATCTGGAATCAGCTCTTTGTTGTTGTAATTTTTCAGGCATCTTTGTAAGATATTTTATTTTCCCTACCTGTGCCTCGCACTGAGGATTCACAGTAGAATCCAGCCAGGTTCTTTTCCTAGGAACTCACCACTCAGTGGGAAGTCAAGCGAATAAAAGCGTGGCCAATGCACAGACAACCGCAGAACAGACCTGCCTAGCCTTGGCCAGCTCCAGCACCTGCTGTGCCCCATGTGGTGTGTGCACTGCACCCACTAGGAGCCTCTCCGTGGCTCAGCCTCCCCCCTTCCTGGTGCTTCCACCTGTGTTCTGCCCCAAACTCTCTCCCCTGCCAAGCCCAGCTGCCCAGGCCTCTGCAGCCCTCACGTGCTCCCTCCTCTGAGCTCTTGGCTCACCAGTGTCTTAGGAGAGGACACGCTGTCCCGTACCACGGGATGGACTGTGCTCCATTGACAAACAAAGCCTTATTCAGGTAGCCCAGACAATGCAAGTTCATTTACACTATGCAGGTCAGCCAAAGAAAGTCACCTGTCACGGCTGTCTTCATGTCTATCTTTCCAGTCCTGGCTCTGTGGACACAATTGCCTTTCTGGAAATTATCTTTGTGCTGTGTTGTTTTTAATTGCTTCCAGAGTGCAGGAATTGTGCTCTCCCTCTCTTTACACCCTGAAGGGCCTGGCCACCTGTGAATGCTCACAAACCCTTGTGTAGCTGTGTTTAGTATAAGAGCTCACAAGGTTGGGGATCTCTCAAGCCTGGGACTGTCCAACCCTTAGAAGAAGCTTACTCTGGACAGGTTAACTGGTTGCCCCAGTGAAGGGATGGCAGGTTGCTGAGTACCAGCATTCCAAGAGGGCGCCTCTCAGGGAACCCTCCCCATACAACCTGTTAGATCCACAGCTCAGACATCTGCTCTGTGCCTGACCCCAGTGGGCACTGGGGGCTGGGGTTTGGAGGGAGGGTTGAGCTGAATGATCACCTTCTCTTGAGGAACTCAAGAGAATCCCTCAGTGATACAGACAAGCGAAACTCAAAGAGGAAGAGAGGGACCTTCAGAGTGAGAAGGGAAGGAAGAAGGTGAAATTAACCTTTGGCACTTCCTGCCAAGGGCACACCTGCTCCCACCTCAATCTCTCACACAAGTCCTGTAGAATCAGATCTCGTTCTCTCACCTACTCTCATCCTTGGAGAACCTACGATGTGCCCGACCTTCTTCTAGGCTCCAGGGATGCAGCAGCAAGCGGTTCTCATATTCTCATGGGAGTGCAAACACAGGAATCAATACATAAGCCAAGTTCCAGGGAGTAGCACAGGCCATCCATGGGGAGACAGAACAGGGTGACGTGTGGTTGGGAGAAAGGTGACTCTGGGTGTCAGAGAAGACCTCTCTGAGAGAGTAAAATGTAAGCCAAGACCTAAATAATGAGGAGCAGCCAAGCAAAGACTTGGGGCAGAGGGAGCAGTACATGCAAAGGCCCTAAGGCAGGAACAAGTGTTTGCATATTTGAAGCGCAGAGAGTAGGCTTCTTCCTGGAATAAGATAGAGGCAGGGGCAGATCCCAGGGGACCTCATGGGCAGGATGGGAGCTGTGGTTTATTTCTAGGAGACACAGAACAGGATCAGAGGATTTGTTCCCAGGAGATTTGCAAAGTAGAACGTCCCAGAGCTGGGCCAGGCTTGGGTATCGCTCCAGGACCAGATGACTAGATGAAAGCAAAGGTACATTGAATGGCTACGGTCAGCTCATCAAGCATCTGTATTTTCTCCCTTCGAAATGGTGCCACCGCTAGAACTCTGGCAGTGTCTTTCTGAGCTGCAGACGGCCCTGTACCCACTAACCTTCATGGGATGACTCCCCTCCTCACCTTTATGCCACCTACCTCCACTTTCTTGTCAGTGGCACAGTTCTATCTACAGGGACTGTTGTTCATCCAGCCATTCCTGTCACACTGAGGTCTCAGCCATGGCCCCTGACCTCACAGGGTTATACTCTGCCATGAGAGCCAGACTCTGAACAAACGATCACTCACACATAGTCTCAACTCGGAAGAACACAAAGGAGAAGGTCAAGGTGCTAGGGAAGCTTATTATAGGGCCGGGTGTGGACCAGGGCTTAGGGCAGGTAGCTTCCAATCTAAGATGTCAAAGATTAGTGAGAATGAACGAGGTGAGGCGGGAGGGTGGGGAGGACAGGTCCCAGCAGAGAACAGCATGTGCAAAGCCCCAAGGAGAGAATAGGTTGAACAAGACAGAGCCTCACAGGTCGGACAGCCTTCCACCAAGAGGAAATGAGTTCAAGTTCAGTCCAAACACAGAATCCAGCTTCCCCAGCCCCAGAGGCCCATAGCCAGCCTGGGTTTCAAGGCCTGGCGCCAGTGTGATCCAGATGAGAGTCTTAGAATCATGTCTCCTTTTTAAAAATGTAAAAAGGTTTTGGTCAGGGCAGATAGATGCTCACGTAGCACAAGGGGACTGTCACTTGACTCTGGGGTCCTCCCAGAGGTTCAAGCACAGAGACTATTGTTCATATTCAGGCTTTTCCTTCCACTCAGAGGGCAGCTCTTTCTGGGGCTCAATCTGTCCATCTTTCAAATGGACGGACCTGCTGGACCCACTCTACAGGCTATTTCGTGGGGACCAGATACTAGTCACAAACACACTTCTAAAATGTACATTTTTGCAAAACAGCCCAGCAGCTGGAATGAGGAGGGCACAGAAGCTGTGCTGCCCTTTGGTGTCTGGGGCTCCCAATCTTCCTGTGAAATTCAATGAGGAAAGAAATCCTCCATGAAAACACAAATCACTGTAACGTAGACTGCTTGGGAGCACAGATTTTCGAGTCAGAGCAAGGTAATGTTGGGCCAGTGACTTCACCTTTCTGGACCTCAGTTTCTGCATCTGCAAGATGGGGATGGTAAGAACGCCCATGTCACAGGGTTTTGGTGAGGATTGGATATCACGGTACTTGTGAAGCACCTAAGATATTGTAAGAACTCATCAATACCGGTGGTTGATATTGTCATCCAATTTCCCCCAGATCTGACATTTCTGAGACAGGCAGAACCAACAGTCCAGAGCCAGCAAAGTGCCCCTGCTCTTGCACCACAATGTCACGGCCAATGTCAGGAATCAGAGTGGGGGTGAGTGAGGGTCAGAGAACAGCACAGCCAGTCCCACCTCAAGCAAGCTGAAAAAGAATGTTGATTCCATGTGTTTAACTTCTAGAGAACATGCCCTGTTCCCTATCTGGCTTCACCTCACTGATGCTCTCCATTCTGGACTCCCTGTGGCACCAGCCTCGGGCTGTCTGCTACAATAATTCCAGGAGCCCGAAACGGAAGAGATACTGGCTGCTATGGCCAGCCCACCCCAGGAGACACCCACCAAGGAGGATATGCTCAGGCTGCGTCAAAAACAGAAGTGAAGTGGACTTTCAAGGAAAGAATCCAGGATCCGTTTGTTAAAATCAGAGTAAAGAATGCAAAACCTTACTAAAGAGACTGCACTCACTCTTGAGCAAAACAGTGTCAAATTCAGGCAGGTCAAAAAAGGACATGAAGCTGAGGGGAAACAATCCTGGTTTGGGGGGACAGGATGGGCTTTGGGCACAGTGAGTGTGTGGGTGGTATGCAGGTACACACACGCGGGAACAAGGAGAGGCTTGCTGGAGAGTGTGCTAGAAGGGGCAGCAAAAGAGAGAACCTTCTCCAGACGTAGCCTGGAAAGGTGGCACACGTTTTACATCAGGCAAGTTGTTGGAGTTAAAGGGATCCCGTGGGCTTTTCACCCATGGCGTCCTCCCCGACTGCCTCTGCCTCTAGCTTTGTCCTCCACTGACTGTCTCTTTTTGAGTCTCAAGATCTTTCATTCTTGGCTTCTTTCTGTGTATCTGTCTCTCTCCGTGTCTCCATCTCTCCTTCTCCCAGTCCCTGTGGTCTCTGTTTCCCTGTCTTTCTTTCTCCCTTTCCATGTTTCACTCTCTGTCACTTTTGCACTCTATTCTTCTGGTTCTCTGTCTCTCTCCCACCACTTGACTCTTCTCATCTCTCCCCAACAATCTTGTATCTTCCTTCATCCCAAGAATGGCTTTCTTGTCAGCCCCATCAGCTACTTCCCCTTCCTTTCTGCTAGGAGAGATGTCTTCTTCCAAAAGAGCAGAATCCCCAGAGACAGAGACACACAGGATTTCCAGGTCTGAAGGCTTAACTTCAAATTCCCTCTCAACAAGCGCAAAGATTCCAGCCACACTGCATCCTGGCCTATGGCATGTACCCCACAGGCCTGCTCCAATCCTTCTCTCCTTCTCCCCAAACAGGGACTTGACCAGACTCTGGTAATGGACACCTTTCAGGGGCCATTTCAGTGGTTTTGATCCTCACAATTCCCACGCAGGACCCTTACCCATTCAGCACCTGGAGAGTGAGCCTGGGACTGGAGACTGGGACTGAAGCCGGGGACAGTCAGTTGGATTTCCTAAGGGTCACACTGGTGCTCTTCATTTTGTTCTCTTCTATTCCAAGAACAAGTGCTTACTGACTTCTGATTAAATTCAGCTCTGGCTACAATTTGAAAAAAACAAAAACCTAAGTTAATTAGGTGAATGGATACACACATGCACAATTCTAAACACTTACAAATGTGAACTCATTTACTCTTTATAATGTGTCTCACTTTTTGGAGGAGGAAATGAGGCACAGAGAGGTTGGATAACTTGCCAAGGTCACACAGCCACCCTGCAGTTCCAGCCTGTCAGCACAGCCCTCTGTTGCCTTCCTCTGTCCTGGATCCCAGGCCTCAGACAGCGCACGGTGATCTCCCACCTCAGGTCCTAGGACAGCCAGGACTTTGAGGCTGGCTTTCTTTCCCCTAGTTTTCTGCAGGGCTGGTTCCCTCTCTCCCCACTGGGCTCAGCCCAAACAACATTCTCAGGGAGCCCTCCCTGAATCCCCCCAGGAAAGGACCGCCTCCCCAAGTTCCCCAAGACATCACGCTACTTATTTCCTTCAAAGCGTAGCACCTGGGGGATATCATTGCTATTTTTTGTCTATATTCTTAGTTACTGTGTCTCTCTTTCCTCCCCTAGAATGGAAGTTCGTTCAGGATAGAAACCTGATCTGTTTTGCTCACAGCAATAATTCCAACATCTAAAACAGAAGCAGGGCTACAGACAAATCAGATAAACAAGTAAATGCAAAACAGGTGAGATTTGGGCCTGTACAAGTCAGATGAGCAAGGCTGTCAGGGTGTGTCAAGAAGAGCGGGCAGTTGAACAAAAGCATGGAGGTACGACAATGTGCTGTGTGCCGAGGCACTTCAGGGGCTGTGTGGCCAGGAAAGGCTGGGGCTGCACATGAGCTGGAATGATGGGCCTCAAATGCCAGACGTAGGAACTTGGGATTTACCAGCAGGCAATGGGGAACCAGCGAGGGCACTGGAGAAGGGGTATGACATTCTGGTGTTGGGTGCTTGACCTGGCAGGGTAGTGGAGCAGGAAGGGGCTGCAGCAGGAGATCCCATAGGACCTCGAGGAGGACTCTTCCTGGCAGGACAGACCCTGTAGCCTGGGGAAGATGCAGGGCTGGAGGAGCAGAGCTGACAGGGAAGGAGCCTCCTGTCGTCTGAAAGTGCCCAGATGCATTTTCTAAAAATCAGAGCAGGTCGGGATCTTTGTTTTCTATTTTTCCCCCTGCCCACTTCAGGGCAATGTGGAGTAGATTGTGTTTCCAAACACATCACCAGAATCTGCAGTGGAAGTTGGAAGAATAACCCCAGGCTTCTTGGTCTAATTCTCAAGGTCAACTGATATCATTAGAATAACATGAACTCAATTTGAGTTACAGCAGGGAAATCATGTTAGGAAATATGGGTCACTCATCACTGAGTAATGAAGCTGTTACCTCGCGCGATCAGAAACGCTCGCTCAGAAGCCTGTCAACCGTCCTCGGCCCACTGTAGGGCTGGCTCTTCACAATGGAGTCGCCCACGAAAGCCAAAGCCCACTTAGAGCAGGAGCATTGCACAGGGACGCAGAGCTGGCCAGAAGGGCGGGATGTCCCGGAACAAAGGGAGGATTTGCTCCCGTTGGTTTTCATTGAGAAGCTTTCTCTATGATTCTTGAGATTTTCTTTAAAGGCCGCAGTGGGGAATGGAGCAAAGGGAAGGGCCCTGAGGTCACAGAACAGGAGAGACCCAGCGCTGGTTGAGGAGACAGACACCAGCACTCAGCACAGAAGAACTCGCTCCCACAGTAGCCCGCACAGAGAGCAGGAGTCATGACACTGATGAGTAAACGAGGGCCGTGGGTCAGGCGCACGATACAGCGGCGAGACACCCCCTTGCTGGATAAAAGGGACTGCCACTGCTCAGCTAGCACGGGCCCCGGCATGGCAAGGTCTCCCCATGCTTCCATGAAAACGAGAAATTCAGAACTTCATGTACAAATCTCCTCATTTTAGAGTGCTGGCAACTCACTAAAAATACTTTAGTCTACACAAAACATATTGGTGCTGCTCATTTGTGACTTGTGGGGTTCAGAATGGATCTAAGGCCCTGGGAGAGGAGACAGTTTCCAGGGAGTCCCACGGAACCATGAGATGGGGGAGCAGCTCTGCAGGGAGCAAGCCTGGACCAGCACTGGAGTCCTGTGGCGGGGGTGTGATGTGCCCTCTCCGCCCAGGGTTGAAGCTCCCTGAAAAGCTGGTGCCCCTGACTGGGCTGCTCTCAGGGCCTTGTCCTCACAGACAGACACTTCACGAATGGACACTGCCGCACTGGGTGGACCTGTGTCCTGTGGTCGATGCTGGGAAGCTGATATAAAGGCCTGGATTCTTCACCCCAATCTGGAACATCTCTGAATGATCCCAGCAGTGCCAGGTCCCCCGGTAGGGTCCACCGAGGCCTTGCTCTGCTTCATGGCCTGGTTCCTCCTCTGAGCCCACACTCCCTCTCTCCCTGCATGTTCCGTCCTGCAGCCTGCCTCCCAGAAAACACTCTCTTAAGTCCTCATGCTCTCCCGTGGAGACTCGCCTACTTTGTCACATCCTGTGAGAGTGTGAGGGCACGAGGCCATGGAGGCAGTGTTGCCGGGAGCACATCACGTGTGCAGAAGGTGTTCAACAACGATGTGAGCATATCATGGACCGAGTGCATGGAAGAAGGCAAGACATGTGTGGCCACAGCTACTAATCACATTAATTCATTCCCCCAAAGCCGAGTTCCTCAGCCTCGGCACTGCTGACATGCTGGACCAGATCATTGTCTCTGTTGGAGGGGCTGTAGGGGCTGTAGGATGTTTAACAGCCTCTACCCACTAGATGCCAGCAGCAACCCCCAATTGTGAAAACCTAAAATGTTTCTAGAGATTACCAGGTGTCCCCTGAGAAGCACAATTGCCCCCTGTTGAGAACCACTATCCTGACTCATTAAAGTTCTTTGAGCCACAGCTAGGAAAAAGTCACAGTTTGGGCCTGAAAGTTGAGGAGGGTCCCCTCCCAGGCACCTTCCATAGGGAACCAGGAATCTGAAACCAGGCCAAGAGGAAGTGTGGGCAACGGGAGGAGCCCACGACAGAGGTGAGGACACAGCTTCAAATCTCAGTCACTCCTGCGGTTCCTTTCGCCCAGCCTCAGTGTCCTATGAAAAATAGAAATATAATTCCTCTTCTACCGACCTCCCGGGGAGGCTCCCAAAACAATGGTTTGGTGGGTGTGGGAACATTTTAGCATCAGTAAAAATATTGTGCAGGCATGGAGTTGATTCACACAAACACGCGTTTACCCCAGCTCAGCTAAGTGAGCTGAGCCCCAGAGAGAGAGGGAGAAAGACAGGCAGACTAGCAGTCTGTCACTTGTCCCTTGTCCCTACCACCCCAGGGACAGGGAACCCACAGCTAAAATACCCTAGAAACAAACAAACCAAAAAGTTGAAATTCTTGGGACCCATCAGTTCCTAAAGATTTACAGGATTTTCAAAGTAAATTTTACTACAGGCGATGTTGCCAACTTTCCAAACCCTGAGAAGAGACGTGACTGGGTTTTGATTTTTACTTTTATAAAAAGTGAATAAAAAGATATCAAAGAAAACCAGCTCGACAACCCATTCCACCAGCAGTGGGCAGCAGAAACAGGAGGAAAAAAAGTTCGCCTCTGAAACACCTGGTGGGAGTGGAGACACAGGCCGCGCCTCCTCTCCCCTGCTGCCCTCCACCCTGCCCTCCCTGAGCAGAAGAGAAGCAGCTAGATCCTGAAATAGCCTCACTCCCAATGTGAGACAGGAAGCCACCCGCCCCAGGACGGAAAGTCATCATGCCGTTGACACAGGGAGCCGCTGCCGCACACCGCTGCGTTGCTTACCTTTGGGGGACTGCAACCTCCCACTCAGCCCGGGAGGGGAGGCTGGAAGGCCTGCCAAGGGGCTGCTCCCTGAAGACATCCCAGGGACAGTAGGATGAAGGCGGGCCATCAGTTAGCCAAGGGCACCTGGCTTCTTCCTCTCCACCCTTCCTTTGGTATTTCCCTCCCACACCCAGCGGCTGGTTTACCCCCTAAGCAGTGGGATCTATAGGTTGTTTTTTTTCCCCAGGGGCCATTAAACATGCTTGAGATCCAAAAAGAAAAAAAAAATAGCCATGACTCCAAAATACAAAGAGAAAACTGTAAAGTCAAAACTCCTAATTTCAAAAGCAAGATTCTAAAACCCTTTTCACATTTTTAAGTGAAATAATTGTACAAAACAATTGCCCCCAATGCAAATTTTATTAGAGTAGATTTTAATATGTTGATGTAATGTGGGATAGGGTCTCACAAAGGTCTTCGACTGGCATCCCAAAACATACTCTTCACTTCCTGGAGGCAAGGGTCCTCTTCTCTTGCTGTGTCTCAATGGGACAGTGAAGAAGAAACGCTCACAACACTTCTGAATGCAGGATGGTCACGGAAACCCCGGGCACAGCCACCATAAAAGCCAGTCTTCTGGACAATGGAGAGTCAGAGAGTGTCACAGTTGTGATGGGCCCAGCTTGGGGAGTGCAGAGAGAGTTCTATAGAGAGAGTTCTAGCATGAGTCTAAAGTCCTAGGTGAACCAGGAGCTCACTAAAACTTCTACCTGTCCTCCCACCCCAAGTCATCATCACCTGCTTTCACCTCTGCAAGTTTGGTGGGAGATTCCCCACCAGGTTCAGGAGGGGGTTCTGAGCCAAGCCTGCCCTGTGTCTCTCTGTATCCATGTCACTACCCAAAGCAGAGAAAACAACCTGAGAGGGCCATTTTTATTAAGAAATAAAAGCAGAAAAAAGCACCTTTCCCTGAGAAAGAGACCCAGTTCTTTGTGGAAGAGAAAACCATTCTCACAGATTTCAGGCACAAATAAAACATCCCTGCATCTTCCATCTAGACATCCCACTCTCCTCATCTCCCTGACCTGCGCTCCCTAAGCTGGGTCCATCACAACTCTGATGCTCTGTGACTCCCCACTGTTCTCTCTCCTCCAGGAAGTCGCACGTGGTGGATGGAGGGCAAATGCCAGGAACCAAAGGCAGCCCCTGCCCACTGCCTGCTGGTTCCCCCAGTTGGCAGAATTCTCTCTCCACAGTCAGTGGGCAGGGTTGTGTTTATTTTGCAATTAACGAAGAACAAAGGAAGTGACAGGGGACTTGGGGGGGGTGGTTGCGGCTTGCTTTGGGGGACCAGAATTCCTACCTTGCCCCTAGTTCTGTCGGCTCCCCGTCCAGGAGGTGGGAGGGGAGTCTACGCCCTCAATCATTCCACAGCCGTGTGTGTCTTTTTTGGCCAGGTCACCAGCCTCAGTAGATGGGTCCTTACACCAAAAGCAAAGCAAGGGGCACAGTTCCACCCGAAAGGAGCTCAGGGCCTGTTCAGGTCTAGGGTGGTGAGTAAAGGCGTCACCCCTCCTCATTGATCCTGCCACTGGGGGACCAGCGGGCCAAGCGATTTCCTGCCATGCAAGTGTCGGAGGACAGCCCCTACTGGTTCTTTGTGATGCCATCTTCAGAGTAGGACCCATGTCCCTGTGCACTACATTGGGCAGGACAGATCCCTGCTGATGGAAGCAGGGGGACTGGGGGGCTCAGGAGGTGTTGCTACAGCAGACAGTGCTCCGAGTTACCCATGGTAAACAAAGCAAATTATATTTACTTCCACGGGAGCCTGAGATTTTGACAGCAAAGAGAGACTTATGGTAGAGTTGTTGCTGCATTTATATTTAATAAATTTAAGAGAGAGATGAAATAGACTTTAGCAAGGCTGGTGAAATATTTATAAAAGCACACCGAAGCCATGTAAGGGAGAGAGGGAAATAAAACAGCTCGCATGTGGGATCAAATCGAGCAAGCCAGCTTTTAACCTGACAGCTCCCTGTGCACTGTGGGCAGGAGAGCTGCCAACGGGCCTCAGATGCACCACACCTGAGCTAACCGGGACGAAGGGGGAGGCTTGGTGTGGGGGGAG
>NW_007252049.1:276884-309261 GCF_000164805.1 Carlito syrichta
AGGGGAGGGTGGGGTGGGGACGGGTGTGTGTGCACAGGCACAGCCAGCTCCAAGCGGTCCAGGGCATCTGTCACACCTGTCCAGCCGCTCAGGTGCGCCTGGCACCTTGCAATGTCAGGCGGGCACATTCTCCCACCCTGGCCTAAGTCCAGTCAAGCCTATGGACTGGTAGGAACTTGGAGGGCTCCTGGGGGGGGGAACAGAAAGCTGGGGGCTGAACACCCTGGGCTTCATCTCTTGGACAGCTGGTCTAACGTGAGGCTGCTGTCCAAGGAAGCGCTTGTCTTGGGATGAGACTGAAAGGGAAACGGGTTACATGTGTTAGCTTGCAGATTAACATCTTTAAAATGCACAGGTACTATATATTCATGGTGGAGAGATTTTTTAAAAAACAGGCAAACTAATGTGCAAACCCTGTCACCCGTACTCTGAATCACTGTTGCCATTTCCAGACTAGCTGGGACCCTTTTACCAAGGGGTGTTCTTAATATTGTATAGGATCATGTCAGAACAAGCTCAACTCACTACTGATGTGTTGCAAAATGTGCTGCTCACTGTGTGTCTTCCCTTGCCCTCAGCTCTGGGCCTTTCCTCTTTTTCTGTCCTGATCCAGATCTAAATTCATTTTGCAGGCCCATTTCAATCCTGTCTCCTCAAAGACGTTCACAAGGGCCTGCTCCCACATGCCCGTTTCTCCCTCCCCTGAAACCCATGTCATCTTTTAAGTCACTGTGTCATGGTTTATTCTCAGACTTCCTTGTTTGTTAACGCTGCGTGTTGATCTCTCTTGTCTTCCCATTCTGCACGGTCCTTTTGTTTCTCTCTTCATCATTGGACATCTCCAGTAGAGCTCAGGCCCACAGTGGGCTCCCGGCAACACCAAACACCCAGTATCGCCCATAAGAACATCTTCTGACTTCTGCAGTGGACCCTGAACCACTTCTGCTGTCTCTTGAAGAATTGCATCGATACTTGTCCTCCCAAGTGGAAAACTGATCTGCAGAAAGCCGTTTGCCAAAAGCAAATCTGCAGAAAATCAGTTCACCAAATGACTGGTTGACTCCACTGCAGAGGGGTGTTTTGGGAAATTTTCATTCCCTCACCCTAGTCTCTGCCCCTACTTCTGCTACTTCTTATGCAGGTGATTCCAAGATTCTGTCCCTCTGCCTAGCCTTTGGACTCACAACGATGCAGAGAACGCTGCTGGACAGAGGCTAAGACGTGTTCACTCAGCAAAATGGACTCTTCAACAAATGTTCTGCACACTGGCTTTGTGATAGACGCAGATCCCCTGGTGGTCTGGAGGAGGTCCCGGGGCCCATCTCCTGGCTCCTAATGCCTGCCCCCTCCATTGTCTGGGTTCATGGCCTAGAATCCTAACCTCACTGCTTCCAGCCAACAGCCTCCTTCCAGCAAGCCCTACCTTACCATCCTGAGCCCAGCTCTCCGGATTTGGGCTCAACTGAGCATCCACATGAAGGGGCTGAGTGGTACAGAAGCCAGTAAGGAGCAGAGAAAACAAGGTCACAGTGGACCAGGTCTCAGCACTATCCAAAGATCCCCAGAAACTTTTGAACAAGGCACAGAGCATGGGGACCAATAAGCAATCCTTTCTCTGCCTCCCCATTCCATGTCCAGCTCTCCAGCCAGGGACCCCTGCTCCCTTTTACCTCCAGGCCTTTGCAGCAGCTGTTACTTCAATGTGACACGTATACGTCTATGAAGCCACCACCACAGTCAAGGTAGGGACCCTATCTGTCACCCCTGAAGCTTTCTCCTGACTCTCTGGAGTCCTTCCCACCTGAGCAACTACTGACCGGCTTTCTGTCTCTACAGGTCAGTGTGCAGTTTCTAGAGTTTTACATATGGAATCATATGACATACGCTTTTTTTTTTTTTTTTTTTTACGCCTGGCTTCTTTCACTAAGCACGTGTTTTGAGTTTCATCCACGTTGTCGTGTATATCAGTAGCTCACTCCTTTTTTTTGTTCAGTAATATTCCATTATATGGATAGAACACAATTGGTTTATCCATTTATCTGTTAATGGATATTTGGGTTGTTGACAGTTTGCAGCTATTAGGAATAAAGCTGCTATGACCATTCATGCACAAGTTTTTGGATGGACATATGCTTTCATGCTTCTTGATAAACACCTAGGAGTAGAACGCTGCAGTATATGACAGGTGTGTGTTTAAATTTTTAAGAAATTACCAAGCTGTTTTCCAATCAGCAGTAGAAGAGAATGTTCGTTTTTCCACATCCTCACCAGCACTTGGTCAGTCTTGTTCATTTTAACCACTCTAACAGATGATCTGTAGTAGCTCATTGTGATATTAATCTGAAATTTCCTGCTAATGAGACTGAGTATCTTTCCATGTGTTTGTCATCCTCGTATCTTCTTTGGTGAAGTGTCTGTTCAAATCATTGGCTATTTTCTATGAATTTGTTTTCTTATTATTTAATTTTGAAAGTTCTTTATATAGTCTAGAAACAAATCCTTTATCAGATATATGACTGAAAATATTTTATCAGATTGGCAGTTTTTCTTTTAATTCTTCTTATGATATCTTTCAAACAGTATAAACTTTTTATTTTAATGAAGTCTAATTTATTTATTTTTTTCCTTTTATGGACCATAGTTTTGGTTGTTTCTAAGAAATCTTTGCCTAATCCAAGATCACAAAGATTTTCTCCTTTTCTCTTCAGGGTGTTTTATAGCTTTCAACTTTATATTTAATCTCATGATCTATTTTGTTAAACTCTGCATTATAGATCAGAGTTTGGTTATTTTGCATGTGGATATTCAACTGTCCCAGGCCTAGTTCTTGAAATAACTATCTTTTCTCACCTTTGCACCTTTATCAAAACCAGTTGTCCACACATATAGAGAGAATCCTGTTTCTGAGTTCAGTGTTCTGTTCCATTATCTCTTTATCTCTACACCAGTATGATGCTCTCTTGATTACTATGCCTTTATTCTAAGTCTTGAAATCAGATAAAACTAGTCCCCAACTTTGTCTTTTTCTAATCGTCTCGGCTATTCTAACCCCCTTTACGTTTCCAAATCAATTTGAGAATCTTCAGTAAAAAAGCCTGCAGAGATTTTGATTGGTATTGTTCTGACTCTACTGATACTTTTGGGAAGAATTGACATCTTAAAAACTGGGTCTTCTGACCCACGGACAAGGCATATCTTACTTACTTAGGTCTCCTTCAGTTTCTCTCAGTAATGTTTTGTAGTGTTCGGTGTACAGATCTTGCACATTTTTTCTCAGATTTATCTTTAAGTATTTTACATTTTTGACACTATTTTAAGTGGTATTTTCAATTTTAATTTCCAATTATTCTTTGTTAGTATATAAAGATACAATTGCTTCTGAATATTGACCACATATTCTTCACCTCTGATAACCATCCTTATTAGTTCTAATGGCTGTTTATAGGTTCCGTCAACTTTTCTAAATGGTTAACCATGTCATCCGAAATAAAGATGTTTTTACTTCTTTTCTTTCTTTCTCCCCCTATTTCACTAACTAGAACCTCCAGTGTAATATTGACTAGTAGCAGTGAGGGAGTGCATGCTTGCCTTAGTCCTTGTCCTAGGAGGAATGCATTCAATTTATCATTACTAAGGATGTTTTTCCAGTTAAAGGAGTTTCCTTCTATTCCTAATTCAAGATTTTTTTTGGAATCAGTATTGAATTATATCAAATGCTTTTTCTGTGACAGAATGATATCATTTTTCTCTGTGAATATAATGAGTTGCATTGTTTAATTTCCAAATGTTAAACCAGCTTGATCTTGTTATATAATCCTTTTTATATGTTATTAGATTCAATCTCCTAAAGTTCTGCTTAGAATGTTTGCATCTATGTTCATGAAGCATATTGGTCTGTGGCTGTCTTTCCTTGTAACGCCTTTGTCTGGTTTTGATGCCAAGGTAGTGCAGGGGGGACAAGGTGGAAATATTCCCTCCTCTTCAATTTCCTGGAGGAGTCTGTGTAGAATTGGTATTCTTTCTTTTAAAAATCTTTGATAGAATTCACAAGTGAAGCTCCCTTGGCCTGCAGTTTTCTTGTACAGTTTAAATTACAAATTCAATTAGCTTAATAAATATGGAACTATTCAGATTGCCTATTTCTTTTTGAATGAGCTCTGATAGCTTGTGACTTTCAAGGATGTTGTCCCTTTCATCTTAAGGTGTACATTTATTGACACAGAAGTGTTCATAATATTGCCATATTATACTGTTATTATCTGTAAATTGTGGTGATATCAACTCATTGTTGATAATGATAATTTCTATCTTCTCATTTTCTTCATCAATCTGACTAGAGGTTTAGTATTTGTACTCAAATAACTCGATTTTGGTTTTATTGATTTTATTGTTTTACTAGTTTCTGTTTCACCGATTCCTACTCCGACCTTTCTTATTTCCTTTCACTTGCTTACTTTGAGTTTAATTTGCTCTTCTATTTCTGATTTTTTTTTTTTTTTTTTGACTCAGAGTCTCACTCTGTCGCCCAGGCTGGAGTGCAGTGGCATGCTCAAGGCCACTGCAGCCTCAACCATCTGGGCTCAGGAGATCCTTCTGCCTCAGCCTTCTAGGTAGCTGAAACTACAGGCACACGCTACCACGCCCAGCTAATTTTTGATTTATTGTGGAGACGAGGTCTCGCCAAGTTACATAGGCTGGTCTTGAACCCTTGAGCTTAGGCAATCCTCTCGTCTCGGCCTTCCAAAGTGCTGGGATTATAGGCTTGAGCCACCAGGCCTGGCCCTGTTTCTGATTTTTAAGGCAAAAGATGGGATAATTGATTTGAGACCTTTCTTTCTAATATAGGCACTTAGTACTTTAAATTTCACTGTAAGTACTGCTTTAGAGACATCCCACAAATTTCTATATAGGGTATTAATACTTTCACTTAGTTAAAAATACTTTCTGTTTTTCCCTTTCCCTTTTTTGTTGACCCATGGGTTACATAGAAGTGTGTCGTTTTGTTTCCAAATATCTGGGGTCTTTCCAAAGAGCTTTCTGTTATACATTTCTAATTTAATTCCATAGGGTCAGAGAACATACTATATAACTTAAATCCTTTTAAAGTTATTAAGATTCATTTTATGACCCAGAATATGATCTATCTTAGCCAATGCTCTATGTGTACTTGCAAAGAATGTATATCCTGTTGTTGTATGAAATGCTTTGTAAGTGTCAATTAGGTCAAGTTGACTGACAGAGCTGTTCAAGTCTCCTATCCCTCTGCTGATTTTCTGTGTGTTCTATTAATCATTGAGAGAAAGGTATTATAAACTCTGACTTTAATTGTAGGTTTGTCTATTTACTTTGCAGTCCTATTGGTTTCTCCTTTATGTATCTGAAGCTCTGTTAACAGTTGTATATAGATTTAGAATTGTTTCATCCTCTAGATGTACAGACCTCTTTATTTTCATAAAATTACTTTTTATCCCAATAATATTCTTTGATCTGAAGTCTAACTTGCCTATTTTCTTTTGATTAGTGTCAGCATAGTATTTTTTTTCTATTCTTTTACTTTTAATCTTATTGGTGTGTTTGCATTTAAAATGGTAGTCTTTAAGCTTTTATATTTCTGAAAAAAATATTTTCACAAGATATAGAATTCTGGGTGGACAGTTCTTTGGATACTTAAGGTTGATGTGCCACTGTTTTCTTCGTTTCTTGTGCTTGGAGTTCAGTGAGAGTCTTAGATCTGTGGATTTATAATTTGTAAAATTTTGGTCATTATTTTTTTCAAATGTTTTTTGCCTCCGCCCCTTTAAGTAATCCTAACTACATGTATATTAGGCCACTAAATGTTGTGCCACAGCTCTCTTATGCCCTTTTACTATCTTTTTAAACTTATTTTTTGTTATCTTTGTTTAATTTTTGATAGTTTCTATAGCTTTGTCTTCAAGTTCACTGATCTTCTCTTCTACAATGTATAATCTATTAATCTCATCCTGTGCACTTTTTAGACTCTGACATTGTAGTCTTCATTTGTAGTAGTTTGGGTCTTTTCCATGTCTTCCATGTCTCTAATTAACTTTTTGAACATATGGGATATAGTCATAAGAACTGTTTTAATGTGCTTGTCTGCTGTTTTAACATCTGTATCAGTTCTGGGTCAGTTTTGATTTACTGATTTTTCTATTCATCATGGGTCATATTTTCCTGCTTTTTTGCACAGCTGGTAATTTGTAAATGGATGCCAGACATAATGAATTCTATCTTTCTGAGTGCTGAATATTTTGTACTCCTACACATATTCTTGAGCTTTGTTCTGGGTGCTGTTAAAGTACTTGGAAATAGTTTTACCCTTTGGGGTATTTTTTCAAGATTTGGTAGGCAGGAGCAGAGTAGTGCTCAGTCTAAGGCTAATTATTCCCACTACCGAGGCAAGGCCTTCCTGGGTGTCCTGTTAGTTTTTCTGATCTGGCTGGTCAGAACGGGCACTATTCCCTGCTCATCACTCTGGACCTTTGGGTGGTTTATCCCCAGGCTCAGGCAAATTCTTCACGCGCATGTGCTGACTGACATCCCTCTGAGTACTGAGCAGGATCTCCAGTGTTCTCTTGGAGTGTAACACTGTCCTCTCGAGTTGGAGAAGGAGAATCCACCTTCTGCCAACTCTAGCCACCCTCGTCCCTTGACTCTTTCCTGTGAACTCTGGCCACCCCCGTCACAACTCAGGGCCTCTGCCAGTCTTCCCGCTGGGTTTCCCCTCTTGATGCCATGGCCTGGGAACCCACTAAAGTCATTAAGCTAGGACATTCACAGGGCTCACCTAATTTGACTCCCATCTCTCAGGAAGCACTGTCCTTCATTTCTTAATGTTCAGTGTCTTTCAAACCATCATTTCATTTTGTCTATTTCTTCCCTACTTCACTCTGGAAAGTAAATCTGGTCATGTTATTCCACCTTGGCTGTGAGACGACACTCTCTCACTAACAGCTAATGAATCTTCACAACTCAACCCAAGGGTCACCTCCTCCAGGCAGCCTTTCCTGATGGCCCACAGACCAGATTGAGTTTTCTTGCTATGGGGCCCCCACAGCCACAACACTGCATCGATCACAGTTCTTATCAGTCTGTATTGTTATTGCTGAGCTATCTATCCACCTCCTCAACTAGACTGCAGATGCCTAAATACAGGGCTCTGTGTCTTGCTCAGCACACTCTGTCTAGCACACAGTAGGTGCTTGATTAACATGGACAATTTCGACCATGTTTTTGCTCCAGAAGATTAAAACAATGTTATCAAGGATAACTATGCCCCCCTCGTGTCCAGTCAGATACTGGGGGCAGGGAAGTTTCGCCTAGAAAAGTAGGGCCGTAAGGTGTCCCTGCATTTCCTGGAGCAAGATGCTAACTCACCTGTTTTCAAGACACTAGAAATCGCTGTTGGTAGCCAGTCAAGCAACAGTGTACTAAGAGCAATCTGGATGTCAGGATTGCAGATCAACCCAGGGAGGAGATTAGGTGAGTGGATTGCCTGAGCCCGCGGGTTTGAGACCTGCCTGGGCAACTTGGCGAGACCGCATCTCTACAATAAATCAAAAATCAGCCAGGCATGGTAGTGCGCACCTGTAATTCCGGCTACTCGGAAGGCTGAGGCGGAAGGATTGCCAGAGCCCTGCAGGCGAGGCTGCGGTGGCACTCCAGTCTGGGCAACAGAGTGAGACTCCAACTAAAAAAAAAAAAAAAAAACAAGGGTTAGGCTTCCCTGTCTCAGAGCGAAAACCCTGTGGCTATGCAGCCCTGTCATCCTCCCCCACACCCCCAGGCTTCTCAAACGCCTGAGGCCCTGGAGAGGGCCCCGCAGCCCCTGACAGTTAGGGAGTGAAGCAAGTTTGCAGAATTACAGGATTTCAAATGATATTCAAGTCTGTACTTGGTGAGGGAAAAAACTCACTCTTTTTCAAAGAATGAAAGGCTTCCCCAACCCTCCCCTTCCTTTCTCTTCAATGATGGCATTTCCATAAGAGAAACTGCTTGATAGGCCTGTTCCCTTTAAATTATTTTCTAACGATCCAGGCAGTCACACACGCCGGCCGCCTCTCCTTGGCTCACCTTTCCTTTCAATTACTTTCGTTCTTCAGCTGAACAATGGTCGCGCTGCAGCCCCTCCTGGCTGGGACTGCTACCACTCAGCGCCTCTGCGGCCAGGTGCCCAGGCTGGGCTCCGGCTTTGTTCCCCTGGCCAGACGGCCGGCGTTTCATCTTCCCGTCTCCCCTTTCTGTGCCATTTAAACTTTAACCTGGTAGTAACTTTGCCCGCCTTGATTCCCGATTCAAAGGCTGGCGGATGAAAGGCCCTCCCCTTGGATGTGGCTTGAAAACTTCATCCTCAGTCTCTCTCTGTCTTTGAACTGCCTTGGAGCCTTTTTGCTCGGGCTGTTTTATTCTCCCTGGGACTCCAGCTTTCAGGCCTGGGGGCTCAGGCAAGGCAGCAGTGGGGGCTTCCCAGTTGGGGCCCTGGAGAACCCCAAGTGCCCCAGGTGGTTACCCATGTGCCTCCACACACACTATCTCCCCACCCTGGGGACCAGGGCCCTGGATCTCAGGAGACCATCTCTGGCCTTCAGGGCCAATCCTCTGCCTCCACCCAGCCCTCCCCCATCTAGGCTTCCCTTCACAAGCCCCAGACCCATAGCAACTTCAAGGCTTCTAGCCCCAGGTGGGTCTTCCAGAAACTTTTTCCTTTTCAATGCCAGGCAGGCCACTCACTGCTCTCAGATGTCAGGCAAGGTACAATGGGAGAATTCTGCAATCACAGAAAAATTCAAGTAGTCAAGACCAAATGGGACAGTGGGGAAAATAAACCAGAGAGAGGGTTGGCAGGAAACCCAAAAGCAGACACAACTTTTCCTTCTCCTCCAAGCAGGCTCCAGCTGGCCAAGCCAAGCAGCATGACTGGCTAAAATCTCACACGATCCCCTTTGTTAGATGCTGGGTATTTCATTGTTTGTCTACCAAGAGCAGTCTCTGACCATGCTTGTCTCTGCTGACAGAACTAAAGTGTGCTGAAGTGGGTTGAATAGCAGCCCTCAAGAAGATACGTCCCTGTCCTAGTGTTGAAGTCTGTGAATGTTGCCTTATTTGGAAAAAGGGTCCTTGTAGGTATAATTATGTTATGGATTTTGACATGAAATCATCCTGGATTACCTGGGTGGGCCCTAAATCCAATACCAAGCATCCCACAAGAGGTATATGGAGAAGAGACACAAAGACAGAGGCAAAGATTGGAGGGATGTGGCCACAAGCAAAGGAATACCTGCAGCCATTGACAGCTGGAAAAGGCAGGGGAAAAGACCCTCTAGAGACTTCAGAGGGAGCACAGCCCTGCAGACACCCTGATTTTAGATTTCTGGCCTCCAGAACTGTAAGATAATAAGTTTCTGTTGTTATAAGTCACCAAATTAGTAGAAATTTAGCTTCAAGAAACTCACATAAATATGCAAAGTGTGGAGGAAAATTGGGTATTCTCTCATCACCAGAGCCATAAATCTCAATCATGGTTGTTCCATGACCTTCACCAGTGATTGGCTTAAAGATAGCCATGTGATCCTATTCTAGCCAATGAGATGAGAGGGGAAGCAGCGGCCCCTCCTCTTTCCCAAAGTGTCATCATCTGTACCTGTGAGCCCCAGGCCTGTCTGAAGTTGATGCGAGGAGGGAGAGATGGAAAGAGCCTGCAGAAAGCAAGGCAAAAACAGGCAGTTGGGCAAGCTAGAGTCCCACAGAGCCTAATCCCAACTGCAGACCATCTACAAACATAGAATATGGGAAAATGCTTTCTAAAGGTAAAACTGTGCCTACAGGACACTGGGGACCCTGAAGGGTCAGCTTGAGCCTCAGTGATGTCCCCTGATGGAAACACTGACATATCTGGGTATTGGAGGCAGGAGGAGGGAGACAGGGCCACCAAGAGTCTACTAGCATGATGGTTTGGGATGCCCCTCGGAATAGAAGGCCTGCTAGAGAGAGATCCAGGCAGACTTGTTTAGCTTGATCACAAAGGTCCCAGCATGGGGCAGAGAAGGCCAGGATTCCAGTGTCTGGTACTTACAGATTTATATCCTGACAACCCTGATTCATGCACCCTGGGAATGAGAAGAGCTTCTCCACACAAACTGAAAGTATGGTTTTCATCAAGACGCACAAGACGTCAAGACCAAGCAGCAATGCTTGGGGGCCACTTCATAGAGAGCAGCAAGGGTGAGACCAAGAAATACCCCCACTGAAACTCCAGGCAGGGAGGACTCCAACGTGTGGAAGCCTTCAGCAGTCCGTGAACATCAGCACCCCCAGCACTGGGGGCGTGGTGCTCAGAGATCAGCAGAAAGGATGGCCAGTGAAGGCAGCTAGGCCCAGAGGGCCCAAGGTGTGTCTGGCCGACGTCACGGAGCCTGACGCAGGTGCGGGATCCGTTGGAGGTGCAGAGAGCAAGGGGTTAGCCTCTAGAGGTGGGAGTCAGGTGACTCCAACAGCTTCCTAGGTGGCAGACACACTCAAGGATGCCGAAGTGGGATAGAAAGGCCCTTTCCGTGCCACTTGGCAGCTGACAAATGTGTTTTTGAGTCTACATGAGACAAGCATGGAAAGTCCCCCAAATAACTGGGTGGCAGTTTGAGGGGGTTTCTGGGAGTCCTGTAAGATTTAGTGAAGCAAGAACCAAATATACATATGTACCACTGCCATTGATGCCTCTGGGTGGCCTCAGGCAGCCGGGCAGACGTAGGTCATTTCAGCAGATCAGTTCAGGCCAGAACTACCCCTCATACCACCCCGTGGTTCTCAACCCCGGTGTACCTCATAGTACCTTGTAAGAGATACCCATGCCCAGGTCACAATGAAATCAGAATCTTTGGGCAGGACCCAGGCTCATGTTTGGATGGAGATGCCCAGGAGATGCCGATGTGCAGCCAGCATTGAGAATTGCTCCGTCCTGGAGCACTTTGCCCACTTCAGCAGGAAGCAGGGCCGACCCCCAACCTCCTTCCAACCAGGGGCCCTCAGTTTCCCCAGCAGCTTCCTCCAGGTCTTCCCAGCTCTGCTGCACTGTGAAGGTTGGAGGGCATGAGGCTTGTCCAAGCTGAGGAAGAGGAAGAAGGCAGAGGGAGTGGGGCAAGGGTGACAAAAGCCCCTCCTCCCAGCTTCCATTGCAGCCACAGCCATGCCCTCCTAGCTGCCAGTGCTGAGCGTCTGCGATGCCTGGGTCCTGGGCGGGAGGGTGGGGGAAGGAACGTCCCTCACCAGGAGATGGGACTTGCCCTGAGCGTGGTTATGCACAAGCCCAGAAACCGCTAATGGGCCGGCACAGTCGTTAGGCAGAGGACATACCTTCTCATGGTGCCATCTAAGCCCCATTTAACTCATCATTTAAATTTACTAACAGATGCAAACTCCCCTCAACGAGAGAGAGATGGGCCATAAGCACCCTGCTTCTGACTCATTCCAAGGAGGCTGGGCTTTAATTTCAGGGCAGATGACCTTCTGGAGAGCTCTGGGCCCTGTAATGGCCATTTGTAGGTGATGATTAAGGTAAAATGGAGGGCAGGCAGCCCCAGCACTCTCCTGGCAGGAGGCATCCCCCATCAAAGGCTCCCTTCCTCCCACAAAGGTCTGAGTGCCCTTCCCCACCCTATGCCTGGGCCTCCCCCACGCATGGCAGCAGCCCAAGCTCAGAAGGCTCCCTGGTCCCAGGCAGTGATGGTGGCATCCACCCTTTACCTATAGGCATCCCAGGGAAGCTTGGGGAGCCCTCAGCTGTGTTCCTGAGACACTTGCTCCCTCAGAGCCTTGGGCAGAGCTGTGGGAAGGAGCCATCTGCAGGCTGCAGAGATGCTTCTCTGCTGAGGTGGAATACTCAGCAGGTCTCCTCTGTTCAGGAAAGGACCGAGCGGGCAACTGTGACTGAGGGAGGGTGTGACCATGACTTGAGAATCTGACCTGGGCTACCACCCCAGTCCTCCAGTCCCAAGCTGCAGTACATTTGCCCTGGAGTCAAAGAGTCTCAAGGAAGGAGAATTGATACTTGCCTCTTCCTCACCAAAGCACAAGGCTTTGTGAAGGAACTCCTGGCAGGAAGGAACCCGGAGGACCCTGAGAGGAGTTGCCACAAGGAAAGGGGAAGTCTGAACTGGTAAACTCAGCTTTCCCCTGACTGGATGGTGGGGAGGGAGCTCTGGCCCAGCTCTGTTTGAAAGAGGGTTTCAGGAAGCGTGGCTGGGCTTGGGAAGGTGAACTCAACAGCCAGACCTAGGGAGGCCACATATAGGCAAAGAGCAGGTGGGAACACCACCTCCCCTTTGCAAAGCCTCTTCCACCTGTGGCAGCTGGAGCAGCTGCTAGTCTCCAACACCCAACGGTGGCCCAGGAGCCTGTGCAGCCCGTGACCACTGGACTCATTGGTCCCCCTTACTTATCTCTTCTCCCCACTGGGACCCGTGAAGACAGGTGCCTTGTCCCCTTCACTTCTGTATCCCTAACACCTAGTGCATAATTAATAATTCATAACTATGGCTTAAACAATGAACACGAGTCGTCTGAAATCCGTTTAATATGCAGACACATCTCGTTATCCACGTGTCTCCCGCTTTGTGGATTTTCCACAGCAAACACCTCCTCCTGGCTCCCAGCCTGCTCCTGGGCCATCCCACCCTTACTTTCTGTGAGCTCAAGGATTACAAACTAATCCTAATGTATTTGCCTGAGCAAAACCTAATTAGGAAGGTAAATCTGCAAAAAATAAAAGGTAAAACAAAATAAAAGCCCAAGGAGAGTGGCCTCTAACCCCTGGAGCAAAGGGGCGAGTGGCCTGGGCTTCTTTGTCCTGCAGTGTTCGTCTCTCGACTCAGATGAGGAGAAGATGGGCCACCTCTGGCTAACAGGCAAGGCCAAAGGGAAAGACAGGGTGATTTGTCAAAAAGGCAGCTACCCACTGCAGACAGGCCTGGGGATCCATTTTACCCATCTTCCTGCTTGCAAGGCTTAGAGTTTCAGATTCACCAGAGACTCCCACAAATGGTGAGATATTTCTATTGCAGGGGAATAGAAAACCTGATTCCAAGTGGCTTAAGGAAAAGTGTGAGTGAATGTGTGTGTGAGTGTGTGCATATATGAACATGTGCATGCATGCAGAATTTATTGGCTCAAGTACCTGCAAAGTCTGGGGGAAGGTAGACCTGGCACCATAAGTATAGTTTGAACAAAGAACTCTCTTTTTCCATGTCTTTCTGCCATATCTCACGGGTACAGTGTCTCCAAAAGATGTCCTCACCAGCAATCCATGGCCAGGACAGCCTTCTTTGGTCCATGGAGCAAAAGTCCCAGGATAGGTACCAACTAGGTCTGACTGGCTTCCCTTCGGCCACATGACATCCACAAGTCAATCATATGGTCAAGGGCTTAACACTCTGACTGGTCAGCTCTGGCTCACATGTTCTCCCAGAGTCAGGGCTAGAGTCTATCCACTAACACCCCAAGGACTGCAAGTGAGACAGTGTGTGGCTCCCCAAGGGAAACATGAGCAAACAGAACCTGTTTTATCCAGTGAAGAAGAATAGAAGCTGCATAAGCAATGGGAGATGCCCACTATCCACATAGATATGACAAGGGCAGGAGGTATAAAACCCTGTGGGCAGGGAAGACCACAACCTGGAGATGGGACAGGAGAGGCTTGTGCCCAGGTAGGGCCAGGGAGGGCTGGGTTGATGACAGAGAGAACCCAGAGCCACAAATGTCAAAGTGTAGTCTTCATGGGCACGTGGGCTTATCCTGGGGACCCTAGGGTTGCAGGGCATTGAAGGGCCTGAGCTAGCTGTTGAAAGAAGTATCTGGAAATGCTCACTTTGGGAAACATCAAAATGATGCTTTGGCCTGTTTTCTGCTTTCTAGGGGAAATAAAGGCATGGGGGGGGGGAAAAAGCAAAAGGCAAGAAGCAGCCAAGGCACACTGTTGGGTGGCAGAGCCGGAGGTGAGAAGGAGTTGCTGTGTCCACAAGCCCACACTTAACTTTGGGTTTTCTGGGGCAGCTAAGCCCACAAAAGAAAGCTTCAGGACAGAACGGAGAGCTGGCTCCAGGGACTGGGGATTGGCTAAGTTGTGTGGCAGCCCAGGCTGGGGCAACTCTCAAGGGATGGGCTTCCAAGGATCAGTAATACTTCAGTCCAGGGGCGTTTCATAGGCACCTAGCGTATACAGGTCCACGGATCGGGTCCTACCCAGTGAATGGTCAGTAGAAATCCCACATGGCCTCTGAGTCTTGGGCCAGGCCCATCCCTGCCGTGCCACAGGGCATCACCACTCTGTCTGAGGGCCCATCTTGTCAGTGAACCTCTGCTAGGGCAGACACACCCTTCTCTCCTCTAGAGGTGTCTTCTGCCTGATTCTGTACACAATAGTCACTCCATCGTTGCATCTGTTAAGTGAATGAATGAGTTTCTCATAATAATGGACACAGTATAAAGAAAAATAGCATTTACTGGGCACTAGTTATATGTCAAGTAGTTAAGAATTCTATAAACTCAGTGATCATCATCCATGGTAAGTTATTTATTGAGTGCCCGTAATTCTCATGCTGAAAATACAGCAGAGTGTAAGAAGCAGAAAGCCCCTCTCTTGAAGCTGATGCTGTAGAAATATCGCCATCTCCATCCACAGATGGAAGAAGCTAAAGTTCGGAGGAATTAAGGAGCATGCTCTTGGTTGCACAAACAGGAAATGGGAAAACCATCACCTGCTAAAAATCAGATTCAAATCCAAATCTCTCTGATTCCAGAGCCAGACCCACCCAGCACTTGCTGCATCACTAAATGAAATAAAAACCAAATTCCATCATACAGGTAATGAGGAAGGCATGACAGAGCCCCACTTGGGCCAGGGGAGGTAAAGGAGATAACTAGGGTAGGTGGCATTGAGCAGAGCCTGGAAGGATGGAGGCGTCTTTCCACACATGTCAGTATGGGAAGGGTCCCAGGAGGAGGGACCAGGTCAGCCAGGATCCAAAGCTGTGGTGGCTCCAGGGACATCTGCCAGTGGGCGGCGCTTAATGGGGAGCAGATGGGCGAAAAGGTTGTGGAAGCTGGACAGAGAGAGAAGGAGCTGCTTGCAGGGGTCTGAGAGGTCAAGGGTGTATCCTGCCATGATGGGTTCCATTTATTAAGTCTTTACTCTGTGCCAGGCACTGTGCCAAGCACTGTCCATGTGTCATCTTACAGGACTATGACTTATACCATTTGAACGGAGGTACCTACAGAAACCTAGAATAAATTTAGTTTATTCTTAGTTTAGTCTTTTTGCCTCAGCATAGCCATTTTTTTCTTAGGCTTTAACCCTGACATACTTTGAATCTAGCACAGATTAGACATAGATAAGATAAATTTCCAATAGGCAGGTTTTAGGAAGCATTCAGACATTTCACTGCAGGCCAAACTGCAGCATACCCCACCCCACCCCCTCGGCAAATCTCCATCAGATGCAAGACAAGGACAGAGTCATAGAAATTATGAGACCACCTTTTTGCTAAGGAGTTTGTGTATTGCAAATGTCTGACGAGTCTCTTGCAGAAAACCCCTCCCCTTGTCTCCCATCTAACCCACCACCATGGCAGCAATCATGTGACTAACCCACCCATCTGCCTGCTATCCATCACCTGACATCAGTACCTGCACTTACCTGCCCCTTTGTGATGACGTGGAGCAGACCACCACCCAATCATCTTAATGACCTTTCCCCATCCACGGGAAAAAGTTAAGAGGACTCGACCATGAGCAGCCATTTTGTCATTGCCTTGCTAAACTATGGTGTGGCCATGTACTCTTTGAGCTGTGGTCAGGCTATGTTTTCTTTTTCTTTCTTTTTGTTTTTGAGTTGGAGTCTCCGTCACCCAGGCTGGAGTGCAGTGGCATGCTCACGGCCACCCCAGCATCCACCTGCTGGGCTCTGGTGATTCTTCCACCTCAGCCTTCCAAGTAGCTGGAACTGCAGGCATGTGCTATCACACCCAACTACTTTTGTGACTTATTGTAGAGTTGAGGTCTCACCAAGTTGCCAAGGCTGTTCTTGATCCCATGGGCTCAGGCAATCCCCGCACCTCTCCCAAAGGGCTGAGATTACAGACTTGAGCCACAGTGCCCAGCTGGCCATGTTTTCATAAGCTTTGGCCCCCTCCCCTACCTTGGGCAGGTGAATCTCCTCTTTCTCTTTCTCTAATTTGCTTTCTAAATAAACTATATTTTCTAATCTAACTTCTGTGCAATTCTTTGCATCTTTCATGGGGCATCAGATTGCACACCAGACACCCCATAGCCCCAGCAGGCCTGACCTAACATTCTGGAGGCCCTGTTGGGTGTGTGCCCTAACACCATTAGTAAGTACCTGCTATTATTATCTTATAGTACTATTACTATTTCCACTGTACAGATGGGATGACTGAGGCTTAAAGCCTGCCAGTACCTGCCCTAAGTCTAGAGGCTGGAGCTCAGGTAGCTTGCTTCCACCCACAAGATATCCTCCCTCAGGCAGAGGGGATAGTCTGGGGTGGCAGCTGGAAGAGAGCCCTGCACCTTTTTCCTTCAGTGCCGGCCCAGACAGAGGACAGCTAAAAGGAGGCTGTCACTTCGAGGCCCCAACCCCTTCCAAGCAGAGGAGCAGAGCAAGGAGCAGATGGGAAGTTGCCCACCCAGGGACTGGCTCCAAACCTTCCAGAAACCTGCAAACATGAAACAATCACAGATGAGAAAAGGCTTGAAAGCCACCGTTTTTAAAATAAAAGGAAATCTCATTGTAAAAGCCCTGGCAAAGATGACACACACAAAAAAAACTTGTTAAGATCAAAAAATGCAGGCAAACCTCAAAAAAGAGGCTTGGGATAAAGGAAGTGGAGGTTTTACCTGGGGGCTTCCAAGGGGGCTTCTAAAGTGGGTGAGGGCGGGGTTTTTCCCAGCCTGGGCTTGGGTGAGCTGGCGCCTCTGTCCTCACGGGCACCTTTCATGTCCCTCCCTACTGCCGCCAGGATGGTGAGGCTGGAGGACCGTGTGAAGACACTGGACACCCATGAAGTTTTCCCACTTGAAACTCATTCCTTTTCCTTTAAACTCAGGAAACATGGAGGCTTTTCAAGGCCCAGAGAATGGCAGAGATCCCAGTGGGACCCATCTCTCTGCCCTCCTGCCTGCACTCAGAGATGAGGGGTTTTTCTGTCCCTGCCCTGGGGGAAAGTTAATTCTTCACCCAGGTGACAAAGGCTGGCCCAGTGAGACACCTCCAGTCACAGTCATTATCTGCCTGAGGAAGGGGCTTCAGAAGGGTCTTCCATGGTTCTCAGAACCCTGAGGTGCAGGTGACAAGGCAGGCTCCCACCGCAGCTCTGACTTAGAGTGGCATCCTGTGTGGATTTGCTGAAATAACGTTTCTCAAGAATCATTTCATCATACCTCATAGCAAAAGGGGAGGCGGCTTCTCACATCTTTCAGAGGAGCTCAGTCCTCCCAGAGGGCCAGAGAGCTCAGCAGGGAGTGCACAGCCTCTGGCTTTGTTGACATGTTTGCTAAAGCTCCCTTTGTCTCAGCACAGAGAGGCACTCCCACCACCCACTATGTGCCAACAGCACCGAGCAGGCCAAGTAAGAGCCCCGACGACTCAGGCGGGGTGGTCATGGGGGCCACTTGTGTGTGTCTGACCATGGGACAGTCGGGGTCAGTGATGGGACAGGGCTGAGGGGAAGTTGGCAGGTTCCCTCACCTCAGGGCAAACTTGGCTTCAAGCACAGGGGCACGGGAGCCACACATGGATCACACAGGCTGGAGTTCCCACCAGGTCCTCGTCTGGCAGTTAGTGACAACGTGCATGTCATTGTGCACCTCCTGCCTCTGCTTTCCCAGCCGGGTGGGGCCAGGCCCTTGCCCTGCCTGCTGTGGAGACGACGGGAGATGCAAGGGTCACACAGGCCAGGTTTGTCATGAGTGCAGGGCTTACTTAGCCTGAGGGAGATGATGAGGAACAGCGCCTGTTCCGAGAGAGCCAGGGTTAGGGGAAGGGGAGAGACAGAGATGGGCCGAATATGAAAAACAGAGGACGTGAGAGACAAGGTGAGAGCAGGAAGTAAGGGGTTAGAGACTCACAGTAAACAACAGACAGAAACTGAGAAGTGAGACAGAGGGAGAGATAAAGGGAGAGACACAGTTGGAGGTGCAAAGAGAGGCCGAGGGAGGCGGCAGAGAGGCAAAGCCAGACAGAATAAAATGAAGGGCGGAGCGCATACAAGATGGAAAGAGACAAAGGGAAAACTGAGGCAGAAAGAAACATGGATGGAGGAGCAAGACAGAGACCACAAAATGAAGAGAGAGGGAGGAGGAGGTGAGTGAGAACATGGCCCAGGAACTCAGAAAGTGAGGAGGAGATGCAGACAGGTTGCAGAGCTGCCACACCACCCCAACACACGCGCAGGGACAGAGGTCCAGGGAACGACAGTGCACCTGCTGGGTGCTTCTTCATCCCTCCACACCGAGGATCCAGGCAGAGCACGCACTACCTCCAAGGTCACAGAGCACTGGACTGCAGCCCTGGGTGCCAGTGAGTTGGATGTGTTACAGCCAGAACGCAGACCTGGCCTGGGTGGAAAACCACCTGAGTCACTGAACTTGTGTCCTCATCTGTGAAGCAGGAACTATGATTCAACCCACCTCATGGGGCCGCTCTGTGTTTCCATGGGATGTGGCAACAAACCACTCAGCACTGGGAGTTGTGGGTCCCCACAACCTCCATGGCCTCTGGTCTCCCTTCCTCCTCCTCTCTTCACTAGCCTCCAGCCCTGCCCGGGAGGCACAGGAGGCACCCAGGCAGCAGTGTTTCCACTCTGGTGGACACCTGTCCATGCCAGTCACAGCCTAAGGCCTCCACAGGGAGTCCCACCTTGGCCTACTCTCCCAGGACTTTTTTGGAGGAGACCTCTGCCCCAGGACGGACTTTGGTACATCGTGTGACATACCCCAGAGCTCCATCCTCTCAAAGACCAGGAGAATAAATGCCAGAAGTCACATTTCTCCCATCTTTAAAAAAAGTCAGCCGGGCTCGGTAGCTCAGCCTGTAATCCTGCGCCTTAGGGAGGCTGAGGTGAGTGGATTGCCTGAGCCCGCGGGTTCAAGACCTGCCTGGGCAGTGAGACCTCATCTCTACAATAAATCAAAAATCAGCCGGGCATGGTAGCGCATGCCTGTAATTCCGGCTACTTGGAAGGCTAAGGCGGAAGGATCGCCAGAGCCCAGCAGGTCAAGGCTGCGGTGGCCGGGAGCGGCCACTGCACTCCAGTCTGGGCGACAGAGTGAGACTCCAACTCAAAAAAAAAAAAAAAAGTCTTCCACGAACCGGAGTCGGGAATGGGAGCCGAGAGTGGGGTGTGTGCAGAGCATGTGGGCCTCACGAAACTGACGAGCCGCTTTTGTTCAGGGATTTCAATGTTCCAGTTACAAGAGGGTTGTTCACCTCATGACTAAAAACCTCCCTGGACGAGAGGCTGAAGAAGGGGCCAAGAGGTCAAGATGGCTCAGAAGTACAAGATTCGAAAAGACAGGGGGGTGACAGGTATGGGACCTGCAGGCAGACGGTGGCTTAAATGTCACCCCCTCGGAGACGGCTTCCCTGGCCAGTCTCCTCAAGGGAGATCACACCCCTCCTGTCTGAACGCTGGTAGCTGGTAGCACATACATTTTATGGCAGGCTGTGTTTCTTCTGCCCGCCGGACTGTGGGTGGGATGCGCATCTGGGTTGCTCATTCTTCATTCATGCTCTGTGCCTGGCAGGCACAGGCACTCCTGCAATACCTCATGAAGGGAAAGGTGGGTGAGTTCCAATGAACAGAGAGGCTGTGTGACAGGTCAAGCGGTGGATTTGGAAGTCGAAGGTTTCCAGGCAAAAACCTCAACCTTAGAGGGCAGGCCAGCAGGGTCTCAGTCCTCTTCCACCTCCCGTGCAGCATGGGGAGGTCTCCCGGCCTCCCTGTGCCTCTGCTTCCCCAGCTGTAGACCCCATCGGGCTGCCACATAAATAAATGCAAGTCACTGGGAATGCACTAGTTCTGGGACTGAATGTGGGTGTCGCATAATTAAATTAGTATTATATCAAACCATATGAAAGGGCTTTCCTGTGGATCAGAAAGGCTAAATATTGGCAAATTCATATGGTTCAGCCTAAACAATAGCAACAGTAATTATAACAGGACTTTTCAGGGGCCATGGTAATAGGACTGACCCAAGGACAGATTCATTTCGTATACAGACGTGAGGGGTTAGGTGATAGGATCCCCAAGTTCCCTTCTAGCCCTGCCTGTTTTAGGGTGTTGAGAGCTAGCTGTGATGTGAAGCAAGTCACCCCTACTCCAAGTCAAGCAAAGGCCGATCGCCCACCCTGCCTTGCCTACAGGGCTGTTTCAAGGTGGCAGGAGGTAGGATTTGAAAACTGAAAGAGTTGTCAGAATGCAAGGCAAGACCCCCCATGAAATGCTTGGGACCCTAACTCCCACCTCACGGACAAGCAGAAATCCCGAGTAGAGCGAGAAGGACTAAGAGCAAGAACCCAGCGGGTGCACACACACACACCAGCCACACAGGGACACAGACAGGGACAGTCACCTGGACACGCTTAGGGACATACACTGTGGACCCATGCAGGGACATACCCACACACATGTAGTTCTGGTGGCTTGCAGTGTCCAGTAAGGAAGGGGGAAGTTAAAAACATGGTGAGCAGAAAAGCGTGGAGGTGGGTAAGAGGCCTGGGGAGGCCCAGGAGGTGGCGCTGTAACAAATGGCATGTGATGGCAGGCAGGAGGGGTCTGCACCGTCAGCGGGGCAGCTGGGACAGCAGGAAGAGCCCAGTGACAGCCCAGCAGTTTCCAGACCCAGGCAGAGAAGCCAAGAGAAGACAGCGGCTGCCTTGGGTATGGGGTAGCGGAGAGGGCTGAGAAGTCCCTGGGAGCAGCCGGACATGGGGCTTCCACAACTGCGGGCAGGGTTCCGTGTGACCCTGTCCCAGGTTCTGATACCCACAGTGGAGCCAGACTCTAGAGACCCAGGGGCGCCTGGAGGTGGAGCCAGACCCAGGCATGGCGACCAGCCAGTGCTGTAACTAGTCGCTTAATGATGGCCATCACGCACCTGTTTGAGCATTGCACACCTGGACCTTGTTAGAAGAAAAAAGCCCTGGAGCATGAAACCACCCCCACCCCTGCCCCAGGGCCTCTGTGAGCTGTCCTGCACCTTGGCTGCGTGAGGTAGAGATCTGGGGCTTGCCTACAAGGAATGGAGGCACCAGGACTTGGAACAAGAGTCCTGCTGCATGCTAGCTGTCATGCCAGCTGGAAAAACATGCTCTCTGTCCAGAACTCTTCTCCCCTCTTCAGGGAATTCCCCAGCCCTAGCTCCATTTTATGTGCAGGAACCATAAGAGCCCGCACTGGCCAGGGCCCCATGTCTAGCCTCAGTTGATGGTTTGGGGTGTGCACTCACCCAAGGGAGGAGGATCGGAGTTCTTATGGGAAACTGTCATTGGGAAGTCTTGGCGCTAAACAAGGTTTCTTGGAGCAGGTGTTTCCTACCACATCAACTAGGAAAGCTGATCTTCAGAGAGGGGACAGGAGACAGCGTTCCCACAGGGCCTACATTCCCGGCTGCTGTCCTGGAGACCCTGCACAGTCCTGCTTTCAGACTCCACCAGTCACTACAAGGCCTTTGAGCCAAACCCTGTTTGTGCTTGAGCTGGTTTGAGTCAAATTCTGTCACTTGCGCCCCAAGCAGCACTGATGACTACAAGATACACACATGTACACTCACACACACACACAGATAATTACAAAGGCAAGACAGGATAAATATGAATGAATTTTCAAGGAAAGAGCTTGAGGCAACCCAGCTTCCCCAGCTCCCTGATGTGTGGATTTAGGCAACTTCTTAACTTCTCTGAACCTCAGTTCCCTTACCTGTGATACAAGAACAAAAGCATCTTTTCTGCAGAATCACGCAATGTCCTCCAGTCAAAGACTACTAGGAGCACACCTTCAAGTTCATCAAATTTGGATTTATTGACTCGTTGTAATGGGAAAGAACACACACTCATGGGGTCTCAGGAAAAGGGTGTTAAAAGGACGTGTCATGGGATTTTTGACTTGTGTTAAGTGACTTGATGGGCTTTTTCTCTGGGTTGGATGCTGTCGGGAAGCAAAGGCCATTCTATGATCGGAAAGCTCAGCGATCCTTATGTGGAAGGCGGGAGGAACACAGCAAATTGGCGAAGACACATCTTAGCCAGGACGTTTGGGCAGCTTCATCACGTGGATAGTGTTCATCCTCTGTTCAGGCAGGACTGCAGACTGGGCTTGTCTTTTGGTCCTTCGTGGGTATCGAGTGGTCCTGTCTGCTGTGGGTGTGCTGTGGACTGTCTGTGTCCAATAGAACACCACAGCCTGGCTGTGAGTGCTAGGTCAGCCCTGGCTGAGAGGGGCTGCCCCGCCACTTGGTTGTTATGAGGATAGCATGCCCAATAGCATGCCTGTACTTGGCAAACCTCAGGCAGGACTTCAGCTACTCGAGGAATCATGATCCGAGGCTGATATATGACGTGGCACAAGCTTCCTGTACCACAGAGGCTCAGAGAAGGATGGCACTGCTGTGCAGACTTCCGGTAGCAGTGGGCACTTGAGCTGTGTTTTTAAGGATGAACAGGAGCTGCAGAGAGAAAGGATGACTCTGAATGAATCAGTGAGCAGAGGCTGGATTCATTCAGTGTGGTGGGTGGACATGGTTCCTCTCTGTCCAGAGTGCCCCCACCCCCACCTTAGACCACAGGATCTGGGCTGTACCAGAGGGAGCACGTGACTTGTCCTGGCCAGTCAGCACACACATCCCCAAGGCCACATGACCGCTTAGGGCGGACCTGTGACTGAGCTGGTCACATCAGAGAGTGTCACAAAGCTTTTGCTGAAGACTCTGGCCAAGGCCTCTTGGTATTTGCCATGTTTTGGAGCCTGGAAGGGTGTTGTCCCAGAGCTGCTGATGACTATTCTCTGAGTTGGAGGGGGTTGCTGCAAGAGAGAGAGCCAGCCCAAAGACAGAGGCAGGGAGGGGCCAAAACAGGGAAAGAACCAGAGCCCAAGTGGTCTCCGGGGCCCTGTGCTGAGTCGTTCCTGAGGCAGGTCGTGTCTGGATGTTTCCACCCCATAAGCTGGTAAATTCCTCTGGGTTGAGGCTGGCTGGGATTGTGTTTCTGTCACTGGCAACCAAAAGACCCTGATGGATTTATGGGCTGTTCTTATCTAGCATGCATGCTGAACCCCGTTTCCAGCCTCCTGTGCAGAACCCAGTTTCTCAAGTGGATCCTTCTCCTGCACCAAGTCTTTCTGCCTTCCCACCCTCAGCCTGTCATGGGAAAGAAGCCTTACGCTGGTATTTATGGATTTCTTACAGGATGCCTTTGGTTCCAGGCACCTCGTAGTTGCCCTGTGGGAGAGGATGAGCATCCCATTTTGCAGATAAAGGAGGGGGCTCAAGATTCACGGTCCCACAGCCAGTTCAGTGACGAGGTCACCCATGACTGATTTCAGAGCCTGCTCACGCTGGCTAGAGCCAAGTGACTTGATCCATGGACAGAAGTTGAGTCCGAATGACTGCATTCGACGGCGGGCCGGCCTTCAACACAGCCCCGAGGTGGAGGTACATCCCGGGGGGAAGAGCCCCCTTTCCCACACAGGACCACCCACCAGTGTGACACAGGCTTTCAGTCTGTGGTGCCAACAGCAGGGAAGCAGAAACCTTGCTAAAGCCAGATGGGCCTCTGCTTCACAGAGGAGGACCTGGAGAGCAGGCAGGAGTTGAAGAAGGAGGTGGGTGGGAGGTTGGCAGCCCTTGGGGGACAGCAGGAAAACACCTCTTGAGAGCTATGCCCCCAGCGGGGTCGGCCTGACTCCTGGCTCTGACGTCAGGCAGACTCAGGTTCCTGTGCATCCTCTCCTGGCTGTGTGACGTGGCCTGCCAGAGCCTTAGTTTCCTCAACTGTAGAGTGGGGACCCCCTCCTCTGGCTGTCAGATGGCTGCTCTAAGCCATTCTACACATTCTCCTCCTGTTCCTGGAACTTCACACCTGGGCTGGCATTAGCCAACCAGGGGCTGATGTGCACGCGGTTGGGGCCGGGTACTGGTGAACCTGGCTGCGTCCTCGAGGAGGGGCTTGCTGGCTGTGTTCTTCCTTGACTCCCACTGGACATAAGGCAGGGTCTGAGTCTGCCATCAGGCTCCTTGGGGCCAGCTGGCCCTGGAGGTTGACCATGCAGGCCCTGCCCTACCTTCTGCACCTTCCACTACCGTCCGAGACCACTTGCCAGGAGGGCGAAGCATCCACATGCTTGGCTCAGCACCTGGAATGGGGGTTGACAAAGATGAGATGCTCTCTGCACATGTGTTGGATGAGTGAATGACCTCACCCTGGTGAAATGGGGGCTCTTTGGTAAGACAAAGAAACAGAAATGTTGCTAGCATAACTGCACATGGGGGTTTTCCTGTGAGAGGTCCTTGACAAGATGTGTTTGTTGTATAGAAGATTCTTCTGTGAAGAACTTGAAGTTGCTAAAGCAGAGTAGTACTCAAACACAAATGTCTTCAGAGGCCAGGCAGGGAATGGAAATGTGAGTGAGTGCAGGTGTGACCAAGAGGGATGGTCGGGGACTGTGAGCAGAGAGGGCCTGTTGCGCCTAAAGGCATTCAAGCTGCAAAATCAGACCACCCCTTCTACAAGCCAATGATGGCCGCCTGAGGGCCACTACCTGAGGGACACCTTCCACACAGGGCCTCGGGGCGTGCTTCCTGAATCCTGTCTACCTGGAAGCCTAGAGGCCTGTGGGTACGCCTCTTGTGTGCAAGTCAGCCTTCCCAGGACAACCAGGGCCAGACCCTCAGCTCCAGCTCCCTAGGAGCGAGCCTGACAGCCCCTTTATTCTGGGGAAGAAGGATCCCCTCCTTACTGCCCTACTGCTGTTGCTGCCTTCACAGCTTCTGCTAGGTTCCTAAGACCTGGACACATTGTACCTGTGGGGTCAGTACCCAGGTCTGCACACATGCACACAGACGCACATGAACTGCCCACACACACACATGCCTATATGCACCCAAGCACCAATTCCCTAAGGCATACTCTGGCGTCCCTGAGCCCCTTCTGCTCTGTTCAGAGATCCCCTCCTACAGAAAGTCCTCCCTGACCCCTCCCTCCCTCCAGGCCTCTATCACACCCCTGACCTGTGGCATCCCTTCTGCTTGGGACAGTGACTCTGGTGGGGAGGAACTGTGTCCCCAGCACAGGCTTGGCACAGAGCAGGTACCTGTCAAGGGTTTGCTGAGTGAGCAAGAGGGGGTAGAGCCGCATCACAGACACTGGCTGGGACTAGCCTTCCTGGGTCCAGATCCCAGTACCACCCCTACTTGCCACAACTGGAGCAAGTGCTCAGACTTCTTCATCCAGCTTCCCCATGCATGGAATGGGGGTGCAGCGGTGTCCAGTGCTCCTGTCTGGGCAGCACTGTGCAGTTCATGCAGCATGTCTGAAACTCTCTCTGTCCGTGTGCTTGCCACTGTGGCTGTGCTGGTTCCAAGGGTGTGGGAGGGTTTCGTGCAACCACAAACTACTCCTGTGGCCTTTTCAGAGAGGCACTCCAGCAGCAAGGCCAGACAGCGACCTCCCAGGCACCCGGCTCCCAGACTCGCCCCACCAGTTGTAAGCACGTGGCCTCTTCCGGGAGCAGCGCCACGTGGCGGGGATGGGCAGGCCCCGCAGGCCCGATTGATTTTGAAATCTTGTCTCTTACACAAGAAAAGGTCATGTTTGCAGGTGGGCGTCCCAAGGCCTCTTTCCAGCGGGGCGCCCTGTCTAAGCCACGGGACTTCCATTAGCATTAATGGGGGGCTCGGGCAGAGGGCTTGACCTGGAGGTGCTGAGGGGCCTGGGTGTGTGGCAGCCGATGTGAAAATCATTCCTGATGAAGCTGCTCAGAGAGAGCTGAGCTGAGAGACAGGCTGGGCTGTGATGGGGGGACCCAGGCAGAAACCCTGGCTCACAAGCAGCACTAGGGTTCCCAGTGAAGCTGCAGCAGAAGGCTCTCCATCCTTGAACTCTCAGGGCTGCATCCAGCTGCCTGCGGGACCTTGCCAGGGGCAGGAAAAAGTGGGTCAGTGGAAGAGGCAGTGGTCCCCCCCTGGCGTGGGCACAGCTTCTGCACCCTCTCTGCCAGCCTCTGAGCTGCCTGGGCCAGCCTGAGAGAAGAGGCTCCTGGGAGACTGGTGTTCACAGCTCCTGGGGCCCCTTAGGCTCTGCCATCAGAACACAGGCTCTCCTGGCTCTATCAGTCCACCCTTGAAGGCCTCACAGCCCTTCTGGCGGGTCTCTGGGAATGGGACCAAGACTCTGAAGAGTCATAACCAGCAGGGACCGCACAAGTAGTTTATTCCAGAGCTGCCAACTGGTTGCTCACAGGCTGCATCTGATCTGAGTTTTGAGTTGGCCACAGCAGAGTTTGTAAAACTTTTTAAATTAGCTTCCAACACGCCAAAGTTAGAAGATTTCACATTTTAAAGGAAGGTTTCTAGCCTGGCTTGAAATATTAGAAGCTCTGGCCACACCAGGCCTGCCCTCTTATGTTGCCAGTCAGCTGTCCACTGCGACCTGTCATGTCTGCCACACTCCCCACCACTCCCCATCACCTCCCAATAGGGAATAATAGGGAATGGGTGTGAAGCACAACTTCCATCACACCTGCACCTGGCTCACCTCCCTCTTCTTGTTGTCTGGAGCTACGGGTGTTGGAATTCCTGATTCCAGCTTTGTGCTGTAGGGACTGAGATCCAGAAGTCAACTATCCCTGCCTCGGGGCTTTTGCACTTGCCATCCCCCACCCCCATCCCCTCCCTCTGCCACACACAGCACAGAATGCTCTTTTCTAGGTGGCCACACAGTCAACCTTACATTTCATTCAGATCTCTGCTCAAATGTCCGAGAAGTTGTCCCTACCCACAACCATCACATCCCCCCCGCCTTGTCCAGCCTGGCCCTTCTCTATAGCTCTTATTTCCTCCTGGAGTAGAATGCATTCATCTGTTTATGCGTCCTTGGTCTCCGTCCCACCAATAGGACGTCAGTTCCCTGAGAACTGCGACTTGGGGCATTTTATTCTTGTCAGATCCTCAGTCCTGGGTAAGATTTCGCACATAGTAGGTACTCAGTGCACACTTTAGAATGAAGGAAAAGGAAAAAAGGTAGAATGTGAGTCTCTAGACCATGAAGAGCCTTGAATGCCACCCTGGGGAGCCAGAACCGGAAAACTTTAAGGGGTTACGGGCAGCAGAGGGGTCAGCTTTGCCTTCTTGAAGAGCTTCTCTGGGAACTGCATTCCAGGCGCGTTTACATGGCCTTGAGGGAGTGTCGTTTCACACCAGCCACATGATCTATATAACAAGCAGCCACCATGTGGCCAGCAACTAGAGAGCCATGGCCATGGCTCCATCCTGAGTGGGCCAGGACTCAACAGGAGGAGGAAGGGGCAGAGAGGAAGGGAGAGTTCCCACTAGACTGTAATTTTCTGTGGGGCAAGGACCCCGATTTTCAACAAATATTTATTGAGGACTTACTATGCACCAGGTCCCTGCCCTTCAGAGACAGGCGCTTCTCCACCAACACACGCGTTCTAAATACAAGCTGGTGAAGTTTTGAAGGAAGGGAAAGAGGCTCTGAGGGCCTCTCTCTTGCCTCTCTTTCCCAAGTACACAGTAGGTGCACATATCTATTTTCTAAATGAATTAGTGCGTGAATGCAGAGCTCTCTTGGGAACCAACTCAGAGAGGTGTGAGACCTCGGGATGCTGCAGGGGTAGTGCTCAGAAACTGCAGAGGAGGGAGAGGGAGGAGCGGGGAGGTTTGCTCGTCCCTGCATGTAATGCCATATTAGGTTCTGGGCACTGGGCGCCGGGCAGGGCTCTCCTTGGGAGGAAAGGGACTTTCTTCTCCTTTCTCAGGAATGTGCACTGCCCTACCCTACCTGGGGTGGGCCAGGTACCACTTGGTCTGCCATTTTGATGCTCTCGGCGGGCCCAGGATGCTGTAAACACCCATACGCGACTCTCCTGCAGGGTCTCAGGGTTGCCAGCAATCACGGCCATCTGCTCACATGGCATCGCGCCCGCGCCCTGCGCCCAGGGAACCATGCCAGGCAGCGATTGGTTTTGAGCATGCCCCTCAAACCAGGCAGGGGCCTCCTCTTCTGAGAGGCCCCTGGGGGAGCAGGGGAACAAAAGACAGATTTCTTTTTCCTAGAAAAAAAGATCAATTTCACTTAAGACTCAGCACAAAACAAGGCGTGGGGGAGATCGAGAGAAGAGTGTCTGTGGGGTCCTGAATATGCAGGAGCTGGCTTGCACAGCTCAGAGTCCGGGTGAGGGGAGGCAGCCGGGCACGCTCCATGTTTAAAACATCCTTCCAAAGGCGCAGCTTCTGTTCAGAGGCACCCCTCTCCAGCCATCCTCCATGACTCAGCCTCCGCAGGGCACCAGGGGAGGGAAACCAGGAGTCCTCCTCTCATGAGAAGCTGCAGAGAACACTAACTGGGAGTCCACCCAGTGTCCATATCTACAGCCGGACTGTGCAAGAGCTGTGTGGCTTTGGGCAGTTCACTTGGCTTCCATGAGTCCTTCGTAAAACAGAGGGGACAGGACAGTTGTGAGGATGGGATGGGAGGAAAAGTCCAGCAGAGGTGGCTACTAGGTGCCAGGCATGTCTCTTGCACATGTGCACGCAGTTGTGTGTGCCTAGTGTGTTTCTACATGTGGTGAGCTGGGATCTAGCTGTGTCCCCGTGGGCATGCGTGTACCCGACCGTGTCCTCAGGTGGGCGCCTTTCGGTTTATATATGAGACTCCAGGAGCCTGTATGGTGTCTTGGCCCTTGCATACACATGTGCCTATGGGTACACGTATGGAGATTTACATGTGCACTAGTGAGTGACTGAAGGGAGTCAGCACCTACAGTCCTGCCTCAACAGGGCTCACCTGCCTCTGGGAAGCCTGGCAATGGTGGCCCACTGGAGTGTCTACAAGTGAGGATGTGCATGGAGAGCCTTGGGGGAGGCCCTCCTGGAGCAGGCAGAGGCCATGTCACCTCCCTCATGGCTTATCTGCAGCCCACCCCACCCATTGTGCAGCTGGCATATGCCAGGGGCTGTCGCTCACTTCAGAATTCACACCAGATAGAGGCTGATCATGGTGAAGTCACCCTGGGCACAACCTGGGTACCTCAGTCCCCATGGGGCCCCAGGGGCGCCCTGTCTGCACCAAGCCCTCCCTACCTGGGCCTGCATGCCACCGGGTAGCAGGCCAGAGAGGTCTGGCTGGGCGGCAAGCTGTACTGGCCCATCTCTTTGCTCTTGGGGGCAGACTGCAGAGGGGCAAAGGGTGATGGCTTAGGAACCTGAAGGGAGTTGGGACAAGTGGGTGGAGAAGAGGGGGGCTGAGCCACCCACTGCATGCAGCACCCAACAGTTCATCAGCATCGTTCCCTGTGGTAGCACATCCCATGATTCCACCCTGCAGGCCGGAGTGACCATCAGTCCCTGCCACAGAGGAGGGCGTTGGGACTCCCGGGGGACCAAGATGGCACTATGTGTGTTGGCCCGGCTCCAGAATCTCCTTTGGCAGGTGAGTAGTCATGCCCAGGTCAGCTTTCTGGGCAAGAGATTTGTGTTCCAGGAGGTTTAACTGCTGGGCCAGGTGGCAGCCAGTGTTGATAAGCCCAGCACTGTTTTAGGGAGCATTTAACCTCCCCAAATCCTGTGAGGTATCATGATTTCCCCTATTCAACCCACGGAGACACTGAGGTTCACAGGGGTGAAATAATTCACTCCAAGTCACATAATAAGACATGGAGGTCAAGGGAGACCACAGACACATTTAAAGAATAGACAGAGGGGAATATGGAGCCATCCTTGTCTCTTCTTCCCTTTCTGCTCAATAGAGACTTGGATGCCCTCCTCTGCCTGAGGCCCAGGTAGGAATTCTACTGCCAGCAAGTGCAGGAGGCAAGTGACCACTGAGCACCAGGACCACCATCTCGCCCCCTCCTCCCTCAAGGCCAGACACACGGGGGCCCTGGAGACCCCTTGGAAGAAGGGGTGGCTCTGAGGGCTGCTCTGCTCCCAGTGACCCTGTGACCCAGGGTTCTCGTCCACACCGCCCCAGAGTCTGTGGCAAGGGGGCAGCTGGAGGGGACTGGAGGCAGGGAAGGTGCAGGGCGGAGTCAGGCATCTAGCCCCTCATCCCCCGCCCACCTCTGCCTCCACTGAGCCTGTGCTGGATTATTCAATGTAACGTTTAATTACACCGAGAGCCTAACGAACACAAGGAAAGTCAGATGTGGAACTCGCGCCCCCCGCTGAGCCTCCTGGAAGCCACGGGGAGGCAGGGCTGCTCCATATGCTGCGACGTGAGTGTGGGTACGTGCATGTGTGTGCATGCGTACTGCAGGGCCTGTCTCTGCATGTGCCTGTGTGTCCACATAGGCAGTCCATGTATATCTGCCTGGTGTGTTCCCGTGTGTGTCTATCTACTTTGTATGTGCACATGTGTAGAGTGTATTGTGAGTGTATTGTGTGTGTGTGTGTGTGTGTGTGTGTGTGTGTGTGTGTGTGTATCTATTGGATGTGTGTACCTCTTTGTTGGCCTGTATGGGGTGTTTGTGTGAGCCTATCTGCTGTGTGTGTGCAACATATGTGTGCCTGTCTCTGCTCTGTGTGTGCCTCTCTGTTGTCTATGGTGTGTGTGTGCACACACACGTGTGTATACATGTCTGTGGTGCAGCTCTGTGTGACTGTGTGTGTAGGCTATGTGTGTCTGTGTGACCCTGTGTGCCTGTCTTTGTCATGGCTGCTAAAAGCAGTTTTGTCTCTAGTGATAAATGTTTTTCAGGCCCCCGGTAAGAGGGGACTGGCCAAAAGTCCTCCTCCAGCATTTGTACTTTTTTTTTTTTTTGAGTTGGAGTCTCACTCTGTCGCCCAGGTTGGAGTGTAGCAGCATGTTCATGGCCACCACAGCCTTGACCTGTTGGGCTCAGGCGATCCTTCTGCCTCAGCCTTCCAAGTAGCTGGAACTACAGGTGTGCACCACCACACTCGGCTTATTTTTTGGTTTATTGTAGAGACGAGGTCTCATCAAGTTGCCCAGGCTGGTCTTAAACCCCTGAGCTTAGGCCTCCCAAAGTGCTGGGATTACAGGCTTTAACCACCATGTCCGACCCCAGCATTTGTACTTCTATGTGACACAAACCAGAGGGGCCCCCCTTGGGACTGCCAGGTCCCCAAGTGTTTCCTGCCAGCTCCACCTCTCTGTGTAGGCCTTCGCCGGTGACCAGATACAAGCCGGTTCCTCCTCCTCTTTCCGTTCCCTGGGACTTCACCCTCTTCCTGGTCCCATTTTTCTATATGCCCCTTTCCAAGTTGTCACTTTGAACCCTGAACTTCTCCTCTGACTTCATGCTCCAGAGTCACATACCAGGGCTGAGCTCTGCAGGCATCCTCCCTGGTGTGTGATCTCAGATGAGCCATTTCACCTCTCTGAGCCTTGCCTTATGGTGGGGAGCTCCAGAGAAGACTGTGTGTATAAAGTGCCTTGTGCACTATAATGTGGTCAGGGGAGCTGTGCTAGGATGAGGACAAGCCCAGCTGGCCCCCTAGTGTCAGGTCTTGAGGGAGGAGTGGGCAGGATGGCAGTCCTGAGGCTCAGTGGTCACTTGTCTCCTATACTTGCTGGGAGTGGAATTCCTACCCGGGCTCAGAGGCAGTGCTAAGCAAAATACTTAGTACTTCCTGAGGAAAGAAGGATGAACCCACGGGAGGATACTTCTGAGCCCTTACCAGGGGTCAACCCTGGTGGGGCAAAACTAGCTGGTGGGGAGAAGGTTGCATATTTCCCCATACTGGCTCTTTTCCTGATCTCAAGAATAGGCTTTGAAGGATGGCAGTCAGAGGGTGGCACCTCCTAGATACTAGGAACAGACTGAACCAAGGCTAGTCAGGAATCTTCCAGAGACCTAGGCAACACCTTTGACATACACTGAGACATTCATTGAGCCAGTATACTTGCTGTGGGGCTGGACATATGCTCTCCCTCATCAGTCCCACTGCAACTCTCTCCCTCATTTTTCTCTTTCTTTCCCCATCAAAAACTTCAACTTCAGTCTGGCTCAGTGGCTCAGCCTGTAATCCCGCACCTTAGGAGGCTGAGGTAAGTGGATTGCCTGAGCCTGCGGGTTCGAGACCCACCTGGGCAACTTGGCGAGAC